>NC_056749.1:431198974-431451474 GCF_019279795.1 Protopterus annectens
TAGAGCCTGCAGCTCTCATCATGTGGGTTCAAGCTGGTGAGCTTATCTATAATACTAGAATGGGGAATGGTGTCAAAAGCCTTTGTGAGGTCTAGGTACGCTGTGTGAACCTCCTTTCTCTCTTCTAATGCCTAGGTAACTGTCTCAAAGAAGTCCACCAGGTTTAGGAGGCATGATCTGCCCTTAACAAAGCCAACCTCAGTAGGGTCCAAGGTTTGGAGGTTCCCAATGTCTCTGTTAATGAGTTCCATGATGATGCGCTCCATAGCCTTGCAGATCAGGCTAGTCAGGCTTATAGGGCAATAGTTCCCAGGGTCCGTTGTGATTCCACTTTTGTGGAGTGGGATAACTGTTGCTGTGCACCACTCTGTGGTTACATAACCTGTAGAGAAGCTGAGTTTGAACTGCGTGTTTAGGTGAGGGGTTAGTCCATTTTGGAGCTCTTGTAAGACACAGCCTGGGACACCGTCCAGTCCCATTAAAGCTGTGTTTTTGGCTTTGGATAGGGCTGTTTTAACCTGTGTGTTGGTGATTGATGGGGCCCTACATTCTTCTGGTATGGTTATGGACCCTTTAGGGGGTGAGAGGGGGTGAAGGTTGCACTAAACCTGTCTGCCAGAATGTTGGCAATATCAGTTGGTTCAGTGTATTTTGTGCCATTCTGTACTAACTCAGAGCAGATCTGAGAGTTTCCACTTAGGTTCTTGACATAGCTAAAGAAAGCTTTGAGGTTATCTTTGGAGTCATTGGCAATTTTTCTTTTGAAACTAGCCTTGGATGATTTAATGAGGGATTGTAGTTTCATGTGGATACTGATCAGGGATGTCTTTCCTTCTTGGGATTTTACTCTTTTCTGTACTAGTTTCCTCCTTCTGTTGTATAGCTTGTTTATGGCAGGGGTCCACCAGACTGGTTTCCTTTTCTTGGAGGAGTGAGTCTTGGTTTTACTTGGGATAGCATGATCCATGCATTCCTGCAGTGGCTCATAGAGTGCCTTTGTAAAGGTTTCAGCAGCTTGGTCAGCATTGTCCTTTAGCATGGGGGCTGTGAACCTTTCCACCTCGGTCTTAAGTAACGTGAAGTTTGCTTTTGAAAAGTTTTTTACAGTGGTTTCCTTGATTGTGGGTGGGGCGGAATGTGGATATCCAGAGTGATTAGTCTATAGTCTGATCTAACCAGCAAGGGGTTGACCTCCGGTGTGGAACACCGGTCGCCCATGTTGGTGATAACAAGGTCCAATATGTTGTTCCCTCTGGTGGGGGTGTTGACCAGTTGATCCAGGGCATTCGAGTTTATAAATTCTAGGAAGCATTTGGCAAGTAAGTACTTGAGTAGTTCTCCCAGTTTATGTTTGGTTAATTGAAATCACCCAGTATTAGGGTGTTTGGTAGGACCTTCATATTTCCCAGTGTCTTCAGATATGCGGAATGAGGGTCCTGGGTCATTGTGGGTGATCTGTAGCAAGCTACAGTTTGGATTGCAGTTTTGCCCATTGTTAGTTGCACATGGATGATCTTTGATGCATTGTCCTGCGCCACTACCCTGGAGGTGTGGGTATCCTTGATGAATATGGATACACCCCCATCTTTTGTGTTTCGCTCCTGGTTCTGTGGCCGAAAAGTATGGTATGAGTTATAGCCTAGTAGTGCTGGGGTGCTCTCAGGAGCCTTAAACCAGGTTTCTGTTACTGCACAGATGTCGATGTTCTCCATACTGAGGAGTGCCTTGAGTGTGTGCATTTTGAGGTTTAGACTTCTGGCGTTAAGTAGCATTACCCTCAGTTTTTGGTTACTTGTGCTATTTATGGTGGTGGGTTTTTCTTTTGAGCCTTGCCTAAAAAAGGCACTATGGGGGCAGCAAGAGCCTTGGCCAGTATTTGAAAGCCTAAGGGTGACAAGCGCAAGTCATCTCTTGTGAAGCAACATGGCTTGTCGAGCATATCATCCCAGGTGGACAGATACTGGATCCCCTTTGAATGACACCAAAAACTTAGCCAAATTGTTGAAATTGATCATTTTTTCTTTATACTGTGGCATCGTTCTTGGTGAGGGCAGGATGCTACTCAGGGTCAGGGTCATACTGGCCTGGGCTACATGATCAGAGAGCTCTTCCATGTCTCTTTTCATGTAGTCCAAGGAGGTACGTCTGAGGTCATTCACACCAACAAGGACAATGCCAGAGTCATATTTGTAGTTGTTCTGGAGTGACCTGAGTGCTTGTGTTATGTGGCGGATCCTGGCGCCTGACAGACAGCTAACTGTAACTTTCTCCTTGTCCAGCCTAGTTAGTGGGACATCAGTGTGCCTGACTATAGAGTTTCCTATTACTAGTTTGTTGGATATGTTATTTTGCCTTAAGGGCTGTAATTGCGTGGCACACTGATTATATTTCATGGCTGGTGATGGGGTGTGGAGGTTGCTTGGATTTCTGCTTTGGAGGTCTCTGTTTCTTTTGCAGATTTTTATTTAGAGCCTCCGAGTATGTTTTCATGTATTCATGTAAGTTATTTGCCGGTGTTGGTTTATTAGGTCTATGTGAGACTGGTGGTGTGTTGCAAGTATTACCCTTCTCCTCTTGACTGTCAGTTCCAGTCTTGGGTTGAGAGAGCTCTGCCTCCAGTTTGGTTGTATAATTGCATCTCTCGCATATATTAGTGTTTGGTGGTAGGAGGAGAGGGTTGTTTGTGTACATGAGGCAGTTGTAACATTGCCTCAAAATGCCCAGATTCACCAGTTGGACTGGAGAGTACACCCAGAAACTGCCCTTTGGACATGCCTGAATAGGTAGAGTAAGCTGTTTTTCTGATTGGCTGATGGGGATGAATAGAGAGCCTTGTCCTTCTGGACAGTATAGGGGGGGGGTCTAGTGTGAGAGTTAATTAGTGCTTGCTATGAGTTTTAAGCAAGGACTTGATTGTGAAGTGAATGGTTTGAGTGCTAAAGCTGAAGGTTTGTCTAGTTCCAAGAGAAAAAATGAAGAGTAGACTTTGTGGAGCCGAGAATAGTTTAACTCTAGCTAACCGGCACTACCGGTGCGCAAAACTGCGCAAATGTGTTTTTTCTAGCAGGGAAGTGAAAGAGATAGACATTAGCCCAAAATGGTCGATAAACTACTAACTTCTGGGCTGAAACCACTCCTCCAGGGACAGATAGGCTGCTCAAAGCTCCCCTCTTTCACAGGTGAACAGAGAAACTTCCTTCTATCCAAGTAAGGTATGTGGACAACACATAAACTTGTAACACAACTCTGGATTCAGCAATAAACTGAAAACCGGACTATACTAGTTCAGAAAGGTGGGAAACAAGTATATATATATATATATATATATATATATATATATATATATATATATATATATATTTTTTTTTTTTTTAGAAAATAGAGCAGATACAATCAAAACAACACTTTAAATGCACAGAAAAGGCTATCACACTTTAGGATGTAGCCTACAATAGTTAAACAGATTATTTAAACACATAAATGACTTAATTCAAGTGCAGGCAGCAAATAAGTACAATATGTAGCAATAATAAACTTTTTAAATCACAGATTCGCTAAAAAAAACTGGCATTTTAGGCAGAATTAGTTAAGACAGCAAGAAAAGCAGGAAAAACAATACTTAATCACTCCAAAGTCTCTCTTTTGTCATATATATATATATATATATATATATGTGTGTGTGTGTGTGTGTGTGTGTGTGTGTGTGTGTGTGTGTGTGTGTGTGTATGCGTATATATATATATATATATATATATATGTAGTTACCGGTGATAAGTGGGTTGAGGACCCGACCTAGTCTCGCCCACGCCAGGGACCCTTGCTAATGGTGGGATGGGTATATTTGCCTCTATTGGCCAGTGTGTGCCCACCATAGAGCTCAGCAGCCCTGGGTGAATAAGCTACTGGCTGGCTGGTGTCTATTTGCCCAGCCTGGGTTACCTGGGATAGCTCTGTTGAGCGAAAGCTGGACGTAAAACCAACCAACCTGCCAAACATGAACTGATAATTGCTATGCTTAATGTAGGTTCACTGACAGGACGCAGCTTGGAAGTGGATGACATGATGATACAGAGGAGCCTGGACATCCTATGTATGCAAGAGATGAGATGGAAGGGCAATGCAGCAAAGCCACTTGGCTTGGGATCCAGACTCTACTGCTCAGGTGGGGAATAGGCTAGTAATGTTGTAGGAACTGTGGTGAGAGAGAGGCTTCAGAAGGCAGTGTGGGATATCATCGGAATTAATGACAGGCTCATGGCAATCCGGCTCCAGTGTAATGACAGGGCAGTATTCATAATCTCAGTATATACTCCACAGCAGGGTTGTGATAGTGAGGAAAAGAATGCATTCAGGCAGCAGTTGCAGGGCCTACTAGATAAAGCAGGACAACATGAATTGGTGTTGATAATGGGTGACTTGAATGCACATATTGGGGCAGACAGATTAGGATATGAGGACTTCCTGAGTCCACATGAGTGGGGTAACAGGAATAAAAAAGGAGAAGCCATTCTAGACTTCTCTCTGGCAAATGGCTTGATAGTAGCCAACACATAGTTCATAAAGAGAGGCCATCACAAGATCACATAGAAGAGTAGACAACCTGCAATTCAGGTAGACTTCCTCCTAGTTAGGAAAAAGGACTGGGGTAGAATCCATGATTGCAAAGTCATCCCCAGTGAAACAGTTGGCCCACTGCATAAACCATTAGTTGCCACACTCAGCTGCAAGCAGTGGTCAGGGAAGGCTCTAAGGTCAACAGAGACCAGGCTGAAGACCTGGAAGTTGACTGGAGAGAAAGTACAGCAGTTCAAGGAATTACTCAGGGCTCTAGCATCCCAAGAAGAGGAGGAAATAGGTGGAGTTGAAGAGGAGTGGCAGCGCCTAAAAATAGCATGTGTTAGGACTACAGAAAAGATTTGTGGCTGAGCCAGGTATGGAAATAAGGTACACAAGGAAAGCTGGTGATGGAATGCAGAAGTCCAAGAAGTCATCAAAAGAAAGAAGGAGTGCAGGAAGAAATGGGAGATAGAAAAGACTGACTAGGCTAGGAAGAACTACTGGTTGGCTAACAAAGAAGCTAAGAAAGGAGTTGCAATAGCAAAGAGTATTGCATCAGAGGCACTCTACCAACTTTTGTAATGTGACTCAGTAAGGGGCACAAAGAAACTATATCAGGTTGCAAGGCAAAGACAGAAAGATAAAGAAGATAGTCAGACAACCTTCATAAGGGATGCCAGCAACAACCTGCTTACCAGTCCACAGGACATCAAAGGCAGATGGAAGGAGTATTTCCAGCAGTTTCTGAATGAAGAAAACTTCACAGAAGCTTTGCTGCCCCAGAAACAGCCTACAATGAGAGAAGAAGAGGAGCCCACCATAGAAGAAGTAAGAACAGTGCTAAGGAAGATGAAGTCAGGGAAAGCAGCAGGCTCAGATGAGGTGACAGCAGATATGATAAAGATGCTGGGTGAGACAGGGGAGAAATGGCTCCTGAGGGTACTAATAGCAGTGTGGAGAGAAATGCGTATCCCAGATGACTGGAGAATAAGCATACTTGAGCCAGTGTACAAGAACAAATGGGACAGCCACAACTGTGGGCAGTACAGAGGGATCATACTCCTACCACACTGCATGAAAGTTCTGGAGTGATTGATAAATGGATAAGCAGAGTAGTAGAATGTAAGATGGGAGATGAAGAGTTCTTATTCAGATCAGGATGCAGCACAATTGACCCAATGTTTGCATTGAGACAGAAACTTGAGAAGAAGCTAGAAATTAGGTCAGAGTCCAACTGGCCATTCCTGGACTTGGAGAAAGCATATGACAAGGTCCCAAGAAAGCTAATCTGGGTAGTACTGTGGTGGTTTGAAGTCCCAGAAACATTGCTAGAATTAGTGCAGGCTATGTACAAGGACCCAGTGACTCAAGTACAAACAGTGTTTGGCCTGACAGAGGGGTTCCCAGTGGGAGTGGGTGTACATCAGGGTTCAGCTCTGAGCCCACTGCTGTTCATACTGGTAATGGACTACATCAGCAAACAGGTTGGAGGGGACAGATCAACAAAGCTGCTGTATGCAGATGATGTAGCATTACAGGCAGACACTGAGCTAGAACTTCAGCAAAGGATAGGAGAATGGAATGCAAATCTGAAGGCACATGGGATGAAACTAAGCACAGATAAGGATGTGGTAATGGCAGCAAATTGGGGAGATCAGAAGAAGCTGAGAATAGAGATAAAAGGGAAGATAGTGGAACAGGTAAACAGCTTCAAGTATCTAGGAGGGGTGGTTGAGGAGAAGGGTAGTCTTAATAAAGAGTATCAGGTGTAGTCTATGACAGAAGAATGTCAAAGAAGCCGAAAAGCAAAGTGTACAAGACAGTGGTGCAACCAGTACTACTGTATGGTACAGAAACCTGGGCAGTAAAGGCAGAGCAGTTGAAGAAGCTAGAGGTGATGGAAATGAAGTGCCTGAGAAAGGTGGTAGGATGCACACTGTGGGACAGACGAAGAAATGAGGACATAAAAGCAGAAGCCAAAGTAGCTCCAATTGCAGAAAAGATCAAAGAGAACAGATTACAATGGTTTGGGCACATGTGTAGAAAAGCAGAAGACAATCTGGTGAGGAAGATTTGGGACAGACAGGAAGAAGGTAAGAGGAAGCAAGGATGTCCAGCAAATAGGTGGCTGGATTGTGTGAAAGAATATCTGTGAAAATCAGGCATGAGTGTTGAAGAAGGCAAGAGTGTGGTGACAGTTAACACGATACCCCAACCCCATGTAGAAAAAATGGGAAAAAGGGAGGCTGATGATGATGATCATCATATATACACACACCCACCCACCCCCACACACACATATATAGATATGTGTGTGTATGTGTCTTTAGATATGCTGCAGCCCTTATTTTAAATAAGTTTCTCAGTCTAGCTCCTCCTCAGTGCTGGAATAGCCATTGGCTCCCCCTGTGACCTTGAAATGAATAAAGGGAGTCATCAGGAAGTGATTAAAACCAGTGGTATTTTTCAAAATAGACAAGAATGGTAAAATAATTCTGGACCAAAAGAGTAGAATAGTGTGGGCTACCTGTTAGTAGTTGAACCATACGAAGAAAGATTTATCTGTCAGTAAAATTAGGACTGGTAAGAGTTTAGGAAAAGTCTTTTGTTATGAAGAGTTTACTAACTGTTCACAAATACATTTAAATTCACGAATGCTGTATTTTTAATGAGGTATGTAAAACTGAAAAAAAAATCTGGAACAAAAGAAATAAAAAATAGAGCCATCAGTAAGAAACAAGTGTGCTTGTAAACACACTGATACACATAAGTATTTTTATATAGTTACTGACCTCATTGGTCCACTGTGTAGAAGTACTTTTTTTCATGGGTGATGAAAGAGCTCTGTCTAGTTAAGTGGCTTAAGTGATTTGTATAGAGTCGCCCAGTTTTATAAACGGGACTGAGGGAATTGGGCACAGAATTACAAGAAGCCTGGTTGCATAACTCATTGCCTTAACCTCATAACTAAAATGGCAAAAACAGATGCTGTAACGTTTAAAAACTGTGCAACATGTTGAAAGATTGCTTCAGATACTTAAGTAGTCAAGTCAAGCTTAAATTTTCCTTCTCATCTTCTTTCTGTACCTTATAACTGACCATCAGGTACTCTGTGTTGCTCCAATCACTCATAATGTTGTGTTTCCAGTGCTACCCCCCCCCCCAGGGCTGTGACCACTTGACCACTGTGACCACAGGTGTTTTGGGAAGAAATGGAAATGCATAGCAGAGAAAGTGGCAGCTTCACACACACTTCTGTATGCCAGAGACTGTTTCATATACCTGTACCCTAACTTGGGGAAAGCTGCTAATGTACATGCTTCTCCAAAAGGAATGTTAGTTAACTCCAGCACCCCACCCCCACATGCTAAATTCAATGGCAATCTGCTGTGTGACCACAGCAGTACCTCCAGTAGAGGGAGAGTGCCAGATCATGAGCTTCTCACTTTCTCTTTCGGAATGGGCAAGTTGACAATTGTCACCCCTTCCCACCCTTCCCATCAGGTCATCTGAGTCACAGTCAGAGCTCCATCCTTCTGTGTCACAGAGGCAGGAAGCTTATGTTTACCGAACAGCAAATGCCTCTTCAGAATGTGATGATTTTGTATGGGAGCTGTGATTACTCATAATTAATGGCTAGAAGTTTCTACAGATCAGCAACCATCTATATATAGTATTCATATACATCTTTCCCCTACCTGTAGTACTATCCTTACCCTTCCTAGTTACCCTGCAGTACTATCCTTACCCTACCTGGTTACCCTGTAGTACTATCCTTACCCTACCTGGTTACCTTGTAGTACTATCCTTACCCTACCTGGTTACCCTGTAGTACTGTCCTTACCCTACCTGGTTACCTTGTAGTACTATCCTTACCCTACCTGGTTACCTTGTAGTACAATCCTTACCCTTCCTGGTTATCCTGTAGTACTATCCTTACCCTACCTGGTTACCTTGTAGTACAATTCTTACCCATCCTGGTTATCCTGCAGTACTATCCTTATCCTTCCTGGTTATCTTGCAGTACTATCCTTACCCTACCTGGTTACCCTGCAGTACTATCCTTACCCTACCTGGTTACCCTGTAGTACTATCCTTACCCTACCTGGTTACCTTGTAGTACAATCCTTACCCTACCTGGTTATCCTGTAGTACTATCCTTACCCTACCTGGTTACCTTGTAGTACTATCCTTACCCTACCTGGTTACCTTGTAGTACAATCCTTACCCTTCCTGGTTATCCTGTAGTACTATCCTTACCCTACCTGGTTACCTTGTAGTACAATTCTTACCCTTCCTGGTTATCCTGCAGTACTATCCTTACCCTTCCTGGTTATCTTGTAGTACTATCCTTACCCTACCTGGTTAGCTTGTAGTACAATCCTTACCCTTCCTGTTTATCTTGTAGTACTATTCTTACCCTACCTGGTTACCCTGTAGTACTATCCTTACCCTACCTGGTTACCTTGTAGTACAATCCTTACCCTTCCTGGTTATCCTGTAGTACTATCCTTATCCTTCCTGGTTATCTTGTCGTACTATCCTTACCCTACCTGGTTACCCTGCAGTACTATCCTTACCCTACCTGGCTACCCTGAAGTACTATCCTTACCCTACCTGGTTACCTTGTAGTAAAATCCTTACCCTTCCTGGTTATCCTGTAGTACTATCCTTACCCTACCTGGTTACCTTGTAGTACAATTCTTACCCTTCCTGGTTATCCTGTAGTACTATCCTTACCCTTCCTGGTTATCTTGTAGTACTATCCTTACCCTACCTGGTTAGCTTGTAGTACAATCCTTACCCTTCCTGTTTATCCTGTACTACTATCCTTACCGTACCTGGTTACCCTGTAGTACTATCCTTACCCTACCTGGTTACCTTGTAGTACAATCCTTACCCTTCCTGTTTATCCTGTAGTACTATCCTTACCCTACCTGGTTACCCTGTAGTACTATCCTTACCCTACCTGGTTACCTTGTAGTACAATCCTTACCCTTCCTGGTTATCCTGTAGTACAATCCTTACCCTTCCTGGTTATCCTGTAGTACTATCCTTACCCTACCTGGTTACCCTGTAGTACTGTCCTTACCCTACCTGGTTACCTTGTAGTACAATCCTTACCCTTCCTGGTTATCCTGTAGTACTATCCTTATCCTTCCTGGTTATCTTGTAGTACTATCCTTACCCTACCTGGTTACCCTGTAGTACTGTCCTTACCCTACCTGGTTACCTTGTAGTACAATTCTTACCCTTCCTGGTTATCCTGTAGTACTATCCTTACCCTTCCTGGTTATCTTGTAGTACTATCCTTACCCTACCTGGTTAGCTTGTAGTACAATCCTTACCCTTCCTGTTTATCCTGTAGTGCTATTCTTACCCTTCCTGGTTACCCTGCAGTACTATTCCTACCCTTCCTGGTTACCCTGTAGGACTATTCTTACCCTTCCTGGTTACCCTGTAGTACAATCCTTACCCTTCCTGCTTACCCTGTAGTACTATTCTTACCCTTCCTGGTTACCTGTAGTACTATTCTTACCCTTCCTGGTTACTCTGTAGTACTATTCTTACCCTTCCTGGTTACCCTATAGTACTATCCTTACCCTACCTGGTTAACTTGTAGTACAATCCTTACCCTTCATGTTTATCCTGTAGTACAATCCTTACCCTTCCTGGTTACCCTGTAGTACTATTCTTACCCTTCCTGGTTACCCTGTAGTACTATTCTTACCCTTCCTGGTTACCCTGTAGTACTATTCTTACCCTTCCTGGTTACCCTGTAGTACTATTTGTACCCTTCCTGGTTACCCTGCAGTACTATTCGTACCCTTGCTGGTTACCAGGATACAGATGTAGTGTTCATGCTGTTTATAATTTACAGCCCTAGTCATCCAGAAGTTCAGTCTCCTTTCTCTTGCTTTATACCTGTGTTTCTCCTAATTGACTGCTCTTATGGTGTCACTGTCTGTTGAGTGTCTACTGGCAGATTCATTAGTTGCAAGAAACTGACTGAGCATTCCCCAAGAAAGGATGTAATGGCTCAGGCCACTACAACCCTGTTCCCTCCTATCATGTCCATACCAACTTACTGCTAACAACTTTGCTCTGCCTCAGAGCTCCATGGATAATTGTCTGTGTATAAAACATATTGGCACTGCTATTTACTTTTGTACAGCTTTAACTATTTGACAGCTACCTTAACAGTTTACATTTTTTGTGTCTCAATACAGTCTATGTGGCAGTACTAAAAGTTATGTGTGAGATTATGCATAAAATGTATCGGACCAGGGTAAAAGGAAAGAGTTTACCTTCTGAGTATAGCTTAATCAGATAATTCTGTTTTAAAATCATAATTCATATACAAGAATACAGTCCCCCACTAGGCAGAAATGTGAAGTTGATTTTGAAATACAGTTCATAGTTGAAATCCTGCTTTTGAGTCACTACATCAGTTGCAGAATATAACTTTTTTCTGAATGCTAAGCTACTCTGTGCTACAACAGCGTTGTTTGTTACAGAAGGGAAGCTGCCAGCAGTACCACAAAAAGCCCGCAAAATATATTTTGTCCCTTGTCATGGGAAGAAAGCAGACATTTCATTTTTGTGGGCATTTTGTTGTGGTATACTTGTCACATCTGACCAAACAAGGGCAAAGTGCTGTTTTTCACTTGCTGAACAGAGTACTGGTACAGTGCTTGCACATAGAGACAGTATGTTTTTATGGATAAATGGAAAATTCCAGATGTAGTGGTTACAGTGTCTGATCTTTCAGCTAAAATGGAGAGGAAGGGCTGATCATCTTCAAATCACCTGGTTCTGCTGGGGATATTTGTTTTCTAGTTACTGCATACTGGACTGATAACTATTTAATCATGCAGAATTTGTGCCACACAGTTATTTTGTTCTATTTTTATCTCTAGGCTGTTCTTTTCCTCTGAACCAGCTTGTTCCCTGTCATTCTCTGTGTCCTCACAAAGTGCTTTTGATTCGCATCATTTCCTGCTTGTAACCTGTTTCTCACACGAACCACGAACAGATGAGTCATCCCTCTGCTGATAAGAGCTGCTTTGTGTGACGTGAATTTTCTAGCTGTTGGAGTGAAGTTTGTTCAGCTGTTCTTGAGGGGTCAGGACTATGGCCAGCAATGCAGGAACATTGGGATCATTTTTTCCATGGCATCTTTCCTTTTTGACTGGATATGCAGTTATGAGGAGTCTGTAGAACTACATTCCATTCATGTGTTGCAGACAATTCCAAGTGGCATCAGTGAGTGAATTGGGGATTATTTATACACAGCATTTAAAAAGGGTACTGGATTCCCTGTAATTCTCAAAAGATGTGTGCACATACTGATTATCAACAACCATTAGGTATGTATATGTGCTCCCTCAGGGTACCCATGAGGTGCACATGATATTCATAAGGTTTGTGGTGTTCTGCATGAAACTCAAAAGGCACCCATACTATGATATGGCACTCACAAAGTGTATTTGTTTCCATAAAGAATCCACAAAGAACACATACTGGATTATGGCACCCATGATATGTATTTACTTCTACAAAGCACTGCTGAGGTGTGTTTATTTCCACATAGCAACCCTAAGGTGTATAATGTTGCATAGGTGGTCCCTATTAAGTATACCTACTTCTACATAACAGCCCTGAGTTGCATATACAATGAGATGACACCCATGTGGTGTGTTTACTTGTACATAACTGTAGTGCTGTGGGACACCCAAGAGGTCTACATGGATGTTATGCAGAAGTACAAAGTGCACATAATCTGACATGGAACCATGAGGCATGTGTTACCTCTTCAC
This sequence comes from Protopterus annectens, assembly GCF_019279795.1. Taxonomy (NCBI): domain Eukaryota; kingdom Metazoa; phylum Chordata; order Ceratodontiformes; family Protopteridae; genus Protopterus; species Protopterus annectens. The sequence continues at coordinate 431,211,352 of NC_056749.1, forward strand.
TGCAATCAAGAACTGACAACACTTACACACAGCACATGTAATGCCTTTCTGTACTTTCACATTGCATCTATGAGGTGTGAGTTCATCTCTACTGTATCCAAGAGGTGACAGCACCTTTACATAGCATCTGTGATGTGTTTTTGTACTTTCACATTGCATCCATGATGTGTGTGTACTGTCATATTGTCATACAGAAAGATCTGTTTAATGTGCAGTTCATCAAAGAGTTTGTCTTCTTTTGACTAAAAAGATGCAAAAACACTGTTTTGTTCAGTACGAGCTGACAGGAGGAAATTTTACTTCTACTGAGGTGTGCTAATATCAGTACTGATTTTTTTGGCCCCTTGCTTTTATATAACCTCGGATCATGGGTCTAGAATACTGTAAAACAAATTAATTCCTCCTTTATCCACCTGATAACCTCCTAGTGGGTTGGTGTTTTTGTCTAAAAGGTGGAGAATCACAGGGCATCTCAGTGGGAATGTGATGAGGTTAATATCAGAAATCCAGTGATCTTGTAGGCCATCATATAAAAAACATGAAGGGGATTTTGTCCTCTGTTGCTCTATGTCCCATGGCCTATGGAGGCAACATGACATACAATGTATGTAATACAGATACCCTCATTCTGATATTTCTCAAACCACTGTTTTTCCTGTTTGACACGGTCCAACATTGATTTCAGGCTGTCAGCCTGAGGCACACACAGTTATCCACTGGCATCCAGAAAGGTTGTTCTTATGAAGAGAAATTCCATCATCCTCTACTTGAAAAATGGATATGCCATTTTGATGAACTCTCCTTTACCATGTTCACAGATAAAACTCAAGATGTGTCTGCTCCTGTATGATACACATGAGGTGTGTGTGTGTGTGTGTGTGTGTGTGTGTGTGTGTGTGTGTGTGTGTGTGTGTGTGTGTGTGTGTGTGTGTGTGTGTGTTGACCATAAGATGTGTATGTCCTGTCACATGTCATCCTTGGTGTCAACGTGGAATGTATGAAGAATATGTTGTCACATATGAAATTAATGAGATTCATATACTCCCAAGCGGCTTAGAAGGGGTCTGTGTGTACCTCCACAAGACACTTGTGTGACATTTGTATTCCCCACTGCACCATGAGCTGCAAATAATTCACAACTTTTCCCACGGGGTGATTTTCTATTCCGTGTGGCACCACTTGTGTGTGCACTCCTATATAATACCCATGAGTTGCACATACTCCCCATGGCATACATCCATATGGCACCATTAAGGGTATCTCTACTCCCACTTGACATTCCTTTTTTGATGTACTCCCAAGTGATACCCACACTGTGTGGAGTCCAAGGAATTACCTCTCTATCACTCTGCTTTTGGCAGAACATTCCAGTTTTAGGTTTGTTTCTCCTCTGCTCTTCTGCTCCGATTTGTCCTTGTATTTCTGCTCTCTGTAATTGGTCACTTATAATTGTAACTTTTAGATAATACGTTTTTATTTAATTATTTAAGATATATGCTGTATGCTGCAGGAAAACATGCATATTGTTTAAGAGGACTGCACTTTATTATCACTAATATAAAGTAACCCTAATCCAAGCAGTGGTGCTGCTCATTTAAGTGTATAGCTTATATTGATATGCTTTTTACTGAGACCCCTTCAGAGTGTATGCCTTCAGCAACTCTTCTCCCCTAGTTGTTTGACCAAATACTGCTTAGCAGTGTTGAACAGAGCTGTATGTGACCTAACTATAGTGCCACTGGTGGTTATTGATTGCAAGGGTGGCTGTGGTCACTTGGCTCACTGTAATAGTATGAACGTGTGCATCTATATTACCCCTTAGTATGGGGACTACCCACCATTTTTTTTTGCCTCTCTCTGTTGAGCAGTGACACTGAGGTAATCCCTGTATATCTGCTCTCTCCTCTCCATCCATTCATTGGTCTCTTGAACAAGGCCAGCATAGGGAGTCTTTTGGGTGATGAATCTATCCTCAGCATCCCTATTAATATAGCCGTCGAGGTTTAAGTCTCCTGCCCTTGTGGCTCTGATGGATCTAGATTTTTTGAGTGAAGCATATTCATCAAATCTGGGTTTGACATGGCCTTGTATGTTAGGCAAAAAAAGGTCACCTCTGAGCGTGTTGTGTAGAATAGAGCTGGAGAGTCTTTTCAGTGGGCAGCATAGGACAGATGTTTGAGACCCCTTTATCCTTTGGTGAGGAACTTTTGGCCTCTCCAACTGCTGCAAGTGTCGGTCAGATACATTCCAATGGGGGGGGGGCATTATACATCATCATTGGTCTGAGTGATGAGGAGTAGGAGACCTCCCTGACCTCCTTGATGAATGAAATCCCTTCATGCAATGATAAGCAAGAAGGTCTAAAACTACTTTACTTAACTAGCTTGGAATGACAAGGGACTATACACCTGGGTCCCCCCCTCCCCCCCCTAACTCTTCTATTCTCAGTGCCACCTATTTTATTTGGTGGGTATGACTATGCATTTTTGGCATTTAACTTTAGGCCATGGCTCTGCACCAGTTATCCATTTTCTGTGAGACCCTTCTGAAGGATATCTGTCAGATGTGTTTTCTACTATACTATCAGTTTGCAGTCAGTCTGCAAACTTTGTCCCTCATCAATGGCTTTGGTGACTGTTTTGAAAAAGTCAACCAAGTTTAGAAGGCATGATCTGCCTTGACAAAAGCCCAAACTGGGATGGATCAAAGTCTGCAAAATTCCTATGTCTTTTATTTATGAGGTCCATTATGATCCTCTCCATGGCTTGCAGATAAGGCTTGTCAAGCCAGTTGCAGTGCGCCACTCCCCTGGGTACGTATCCAGAGGTAAGACTATGATTAAACAGCTGTCTAGCTGTGGGTTTAATTTTCGTTGAGTTGAGTTAGCACACACACCACACACGGGGTCCCATGGATGCCCATGGGTTTTTTGTTTTTTGAGAGAGCAGAGCACGTTGGCGCTGGAGATGTTTGGGGGATCTTGTAGTAGCTTCCTCCTTTTGTTGTAGAGTTTGTTTATGGCTGGGGTCCACAGACTGGGCGCGCTTGCCTTGGTACAAAGAGTCTTTGTTTTGCTGGGATTGCCTTATATCCATGCACACACGTTATGAGGACCTCCAGCTAGATTAGTTGTGATCTGATCTCACCAGTGTGAGGGGTATACTCCGTGTTGAACATTGTGCTCCCATGTTTCGGATGATGAGATCAAGTATGTCTTCTCTCTCTTGATGGTGACTAGTTGTTCCCATTGCATTTGTTTTTATGAATTTGGGAACGTCACCTAGTATGATGGTGTTTGGTGATACATTTATCCTCTAGTGTTTTCAGGAAGGCCATGTGTGGGTTCCTGAGTTTGTGGTGCCTGTGCTAAACATGCACAAACAGAGTTGCCTAGTTCCTATATGGTTAATTGGTCTCCCTGGATGGTGCATCGTGGCCACGCGCTTGTCTTGAGGTGTGGGTTGATGAATATGGATACCCCTTCCCTTATATGGTCCGGTTTTGGGGGGGGTATATGAAAGAGGTGAAAAGAGGTAAACCTAATAGTGCTGGGTGCCTATGAGCCTTGAACCAGGTTTCACTGCACAGACATCGATGTTCTCCTGAGAAAATCAGAGAGCTCTCAAATGTCTCTTTTTCATAGTCCAAGAGGAGAGCTCCCCAGGTCGCTTACACCAGCGTGGACAATGATGACTGTACCTGCTGTGTACTGCTGTGAGAGAAGACCTGGTGTGCATATGTGTGTGGACAGGCAGCACCCAGGCAGCTGTGACCTTCTTAGGGCTGTGACTGTTTGACACACTGACTGTGAGGTTTATGTGTTGCAGGTGTGTGTTCTGGAGGTGGTGTTGTTTTGTTGTGTCTTTTTTGGGGCCTCTGCTGTTTTGGTTGATTTTTCAAGAGCCACCGCCTTATGTTGTGTGTGTGTATGTATGTATTGAGTGAGGTTGTAGATGTGAGACTGAGACTAACAGCAAGATGGACTGAAAGGGGTGGTTTTTTTTTTTTTTTGGTACTAATACTGTAGGATGTAGCCAATAAAAATTCAATGTAAAGCTATCTGGGGATAAATCTGCTGGCACAGCAATGGTTTTGATTTTATAAATTATACCTGCCAATTGGGCAGATTTACACATTTGCAGCCTCCCGACAATGGGTGCAAATTTCCCCATATGCATATTTTGAAAGCTATAATGTTGGACCTTCTGCTATGAATTTTTGATTCTCTCCTGCTATGATTTTGAAAGATGAGAGAGAGATTCAGAGCAATGGTCCAATGCAGGGCTCACAAGGAGATTTCACTGTGAAATTATCTTTGTATGTTCACTGCAGTGACACTACTAGCATTGCTTAGTATTGTGTTGTATTTGTCTTCTTCATTAGAGTGGAGGGACCTGCTGGCTTGTACCTATTCCAAAAAGGAGCTGACTATATTCAGTGCTCTCTTATTCCCTTTACAGGTCAGCTAATGACCAGGGCACACTGCTAAGCCTGGACAGTGTACTCTTTTCTGTGATATTAACACACATTTCCAAATTAATCTAAATGTATTGCAAGCACAAGAAGTTTCCATTTTTGCAGGCATCTGTAACTTTCTGTGCCTTTGATGCATGAGGGACATGCATATGTTTTTGCATTCCCAAGCATTTTTGTAGCTTTCCCACTAATGTATGCAGTGCTTCATGTTTTTCATCTTTGTGTTTGGCATGTAATTGGAATAGCTAAATGGTTTAAGCAAACATGAGGCTGGTGGTTACAGTGATGGTTTAGTAACAGGGACACCCAGATTCAAAGACTGCAGAGATGTTTTCACTGTATGGCTGTAAGAAAATCCCTTGATTTAGCTTTTTATTCAAAGTGGCAAACTGGTTAACAACAGCAACACACTTCAAATAAACTCTACAAGTTATACATTCCCTGTTAGTTTATGAATGTATGCTAAAACCTTGCTTCCAGTCAACGGATCTGCGTACTTGAAATTTGATACTCTGTGATACTAACGTTGAGCTGGATCTGTTCCCACAAAACATTTATGCTACTTACGCAAACAGAGAGGCTAGTTTAACCTTACAGCTTGCATAATCACAGCTACCTACAGTGAAATATGTAAATATGCCTCTGTTTAACAGTCTGACTCATCACTGGAGGTAAAGTAGTTGCCACAGCAATAAATTCAGCTGCTGAAATTATGATTTTCAGAAAACAGCATTATTTGCTGTACTGAATGTTCATGTTGACTTTTTAAACTTCTCTGACACTTGAATCCAGCAACTGCGTGTAAGCCTTTCAGTGAAAGGTTTGTTGAAATACTGCACAGCTGATGTTTAATGGCACCCAAATGTAACACTTGTTTACTGTCAAAAGTACAAAATTAACATGGCATCTTACGTAATAAACAGGCTAATTAAACACACACACATATGCACACACAAAGTAAGCCAATTTCATAACAAAATTTGCGTTTGTGTCATAAATCCAGATAGACTGTCTTCTAACTCTTGTATTCTTTCTGTAAAATAGCTCTTTCTTAGCTCTATTGCAAAAATCTCTGATAAGATTCCCACATTCTGGATTTGCAATTTTTGCTGAAAGTTTTTTTTTTTATGTGAGACACTCTGGTCATTCCGATAAGGAAAGTAATGGCATTCTTGCTTGATCATCTTCTGACTTTTGGGAAATGTATGAGGAAATATTACATTTTCACTGTTTCACGTACAGTTTATACGTTAGTACGTTAATACTTTATATTATGAACTGGTAGTGATTCATAATATTCCAGAATTTTCTACTTAGCTAAGATGTCCAATACCCCCCCCCATTCCGCAGCCCATATCTACCTTCTGGGCCCTATGAGCATACATTACTTCCTTTCACTTTCAGTGAAAATATATATAGTGTTACTTTTATTTCCTACTTGAAAGTTAGTAATTCTGGCTGCTGGATATTGTTGTTTTCCTGTCAGCCCCTAGACTTTAAAAGATGAGGATCCCTGAAGAAAGCCTAGGCATTCAGTTCACAGAATCAACAAGCATTTATACAGCTGTAGTCAACAGTTCTTTATCTATCGCAGTTATACTAATTATATCACCAAAGCTGTGGCTGCCTACATGTAAACTCTGTTCTACTTCCTATATAGTTTCTATGAGTTACAGTAATCATTTATAGGCGATATTTAATTTTAGACTGCACAGATTCCTGGCTGCTATGGCAAAGGGTGGGGGTCAATTGAGTGGCTGGCTGAATGAATTCAGTGAAGTTTTAAGTGACAGCGTTATAAGCACTGTCAGCATGGACATGTTATCCAGCTGTGGGTGATACTTTAATCTTTATGGCTTTTCTGATATCTCGTAGTGCATGTAGTCAGCATTATGGAGGGCTCCATCAAATCACTCTATTGTCATACCTCTCAGTCTCTTAGTGCAACAAATCTGGACAAAGCCTAAAATAAAAGTAACACAGGTGATGGGGCTCCCTTTGCAAAAACACTTGAATGCTGTAATGCCAATTTTCACAGATTTGTTTTTCCATTTTTGGTTTAAAGTCTATTTAATTTTCAGTGTTGGAACTCATAATATTGGGCATCTCAGTTGTTATAGGAAGCCATTGGTTAGCTACCTATATTTTTTATTTTGTCTAGCAGTGTTCTGAATTTATAAGAGCAATATTTAGAATCTGTCCACATTTTTTTTTGGTATTGCATGCGATTGTTATGACTTTCATTAGTTTTCCTGGAGCTTTTCTTTAAGAGGGTGAAAACATCATCACAAAGTTTGTTTCAGAGGGGGCATGACAACACACTGGGATCCACCCTACAAGATGGTGCAGTCTAAACTAAAATATCACCCAATTTTATATCTGCTTCCTTAAAATGGCAGCATGACTGTTCCTAAACTATGTGTGTGTGAAAATTCATGGCAGACATTAAAAACTTTCAAAAATTATGGCAGAAGTCCAAAACAAGTAGCATTATTTTTCTTGTTTTATATTGCAATTAATCAATATAGATCCCATATTGTTAGTGATAATAAAACTGCATATTTGTTAAATGAGTAAGTATACTGATCCAAATAAATCCTTCTGAGAAACACACACACACACACACACACACACACACACACACACACACACACACACACACACACACACACACACAAGCACACAGACACTTTGTTAAAAAATGAACATGTGATTATGCTAACTGAAAGAGACACATGAGTTTAGCTGCTTTGTTGGTTGCAGTGAACCCTTTTGGATACCCCAGTTCAGTTTTCCATTTACCCGTTCTCTGCTAATTCAAACCTGCATGTTGCCATTTTCCTCAGTATTTGTTTGATAATTTCTTTTCATTTTACTGCCACCTTTTCTGTGAAATATGACTTTCTGCCATCCATCCTAAATATGGATTCTTTCCTGCCCTTATCCCCAACCATCCTGTTTCCTAAGCTCCAGTCCTTGAGTCTTTCCCTCAGTGTGATACATTACAAAATATCATCACTATGTCTCTTCATTTCTCTAAAGTGAGCATTTCCAGCTGATGTACCATTTTTTAATATAACCAACAATCCAGTTCTTTAACAATTTCTACCTCCTCTTTGCACTTCCTTCAGTAGCTTGACTTCTTTTTCCCCCATAAATTGTCTACAGAATAGAATACAGCATTGTAGGTGTGACCTCATCAAAGTGCTGCAGAGTGGACTCATGATATCATCATCCTTAGAGATACTAGTCCTTGGGTTATGTACCCCTGTATTCTGCTGGCCTTTCCCAATTTTTTTCAGTTTGCTGGTGGTGGTTTATTTTTTATGTGAGATAATGTGCTTTTCTCTTTAATGATTTTGAGCACCTTTCCATATGAATCATTGTAATCAAACAACTTATTTTTGTGCTTACATACACTGTAACTCAAATGTAATTTTTCTATCCACTCTATCCATCCCAGTGTTCTTCTGAAACTCTCTCTCACCTATCCTCTGCTGTTACCCTAGTTATAATGTAATTTCAGAATTAATGACATTCAATTCTCCTACTATCTGCCGCAAATATGTTAAACAGCACTTGCATCAGAACTGACTTCTGATGAACTATACTCCTCATCCCAATCTCTTCTGACTTCATCCTTACACAAAACTGCTTCCTTCTGTTTATTCTAGGATAATCACTTTTAGATAAATTGATACAGATATTCCAAAGTCATTGGGTCTTATGACCATTTACTCATTGCCAGTACCTGCCCTCAGGCCACACCTCCTTTCCTCAGCAGGGACACATGAGTCAATCCTGGTGTAAATTTTTGAAAACCAATCCAACCTACCAGTTTGTTTCAAGGAGGATAGTGAGTAATACTGCTTAACATGCAGGGGAAGTTTATTTCAGAGGTTAAGGATGTGCTGGGTTATAAAACTATCACTATTATGTGTTTTATTTATCTATTCATGAAATTTTAGGTCCCTGACTCTAGTATTGATGGAGCCATTGGACTTATAGAGATACTGTAGGTCCAGAACAATTTGGATATTAATTGTATGGTAAACAAGACAGAGATCTCCATACAAGAGTCTGTAAGACACTGAATAAAGGGATAAAGCTTCCAGCCTCAAAATAGCTCAGGGACTTTAGGCCTGAAATATTTTTGTATAGGAACCTTTAGGATTTTTATAATTGCTTGATATATTTAGTGAGATGCATTCCAAAGGAGGCATTTAGTTAACAGTTGGTCTAAGCAATACTGTGTATAAGGAAGTTATTGCCTCTTTAGATCTTCATGATATTCCTCTTGCAATTACCTGAATGAAATAAAAAGATCTCCTGGTAGCCACTGCCATACGATGGTCAAAAGTGAGGGAGTTATCAACACAGGTTGCCAGACCCCTGATGATATTTTGTTGTATAGTGGTGTGTTGTCTGTAGTATGGGGGTTATCTACCCAAAGTGAGCTGTGCTTTTTAGTGTTTAGTTAGGGCCCATTTTCTTTTTTAAAAGTACACCAAGGTCCACAATATTCTGTATGGGCTTACTCCAATTCCTTTTTTCCTCTCAAACTTTTGAGTAGAAGGCCTTGTTAAAATCTAGGAAAATCTCATTCATCTGTTTTTGTCTCTCTCTCTCTCTCTCTTTCTCCACTTCTACCCTATCATAAAACAAGTTTGATATAATTTCTTTGCTATGAGCCCATGCTAGTACTCAGTTGCAGTTCATTTTCCTGACAAGAATTTAACTCGCCTACTTTTGAGATTTTCTCCATTACCTTCCCTAGTGAAGTTGTTTTTTTTCTGACCTCTAGATCTTTAGATCCTTCATGGATTATCCCTTGTGTAATGGTATGATTAATGCCTTCTGGTAATCCAGTCAACAAACTTCAGTTTTCATGGGCAGGATATACAGCCTAGTTAATACAGTAGCCAGTATGCTTGGCAGCAAAGGTGCAGCTAGGCATACCCAGTGTACTCAAGTGAGTAATTTGTTTTCTGAAAATCTCTTAGAAACTTTACGGATCAAACAGCACAGAATATTTAGAACTGTGTAAACTAATGTCTAGTATGTAGTGCTATACAAATCATACTTATATAATAAGAATCTGCTTCAAAAAATAACCTTGTTATAGTTACAACTGGAAACATTTGAAAATGGTGTCATTTTCTGAAGTGTTTAGGGGCAGCAGTTTGAGGGCTGAGTACATTTTTTAAATATAAGAGGGTGGTGAGGGCAGCAGAATAAGCTTTGAGTACAGACTATAAATTTCTGGCTACACCCCTACTTGGCAGCATCTTTAACACTGTAGGTGGTTTCTCATCTAGTAGCTGAACCTTACCTTCTCTTGGTTTTACCAATTTTTCCCCTGCTCGTCCAATGCTCCCCTATCCATCAGATGCACACATCTTCACTTAATTGTCATGTTCCATTTCATGCTATTTTTTCTCTCCTTTCTCTTTAGTGAATACTTGGATAAAAATACTGGTTGGTATATATGGATATTTACTTGGTTTCTCAGCTCCACTTCCACCTTCTAGCATGAACAAAATCCCCCCTCCTTTCAGTTGTGTATTTAAGAAAAGTTATTGTGAACTTTCTTAACCTTTTCAACAAGTTTTCTTTACATTGCTGTCTTGCCATTTCTTATTGCCAAGGTTGTTTACTTCCTTGCCCTTTTATACATCATATTCCTTCTCCCTTTTTCCATCTTTTTGTACTCTTTTTAGATCTAATAGTGATCAGAACTACTCATCCAAGGCTACTGCTCCCTTATCGTCTTTGTTGTTTTCCCTCTCATATTCTTTTTCATTTTTACTCAGACTCACATTTTTGATGTAGCCCCGTTTTTCCCTACTGAACCTGCTTGATGCCATATACCTATGCTGGCCTACCAAACTGATTCATTTGTGTTCACAAATATCTGTTGTTGAATCACTTTAATGTTTATTGCTGATTCCATGATCTATATTGATGTTTGAATCATTGTTTGCTAGTGGTTCCTGCAGTTCATCAGTGGTTGTGCCCCCTTTCTTAGGATCATACCACAAGTCAGCCTTTTTCTATCTAATTGTCCTTTTCTTTGAAACACTTCTTTCAGTGGCTTCTGGTAGGGCAGAAACTATATAAACGGGCAAAGCTAGCAGCATACTGTCAGAGCATTCAGATGTCCCATTTACTCCTTTTTGTTTTCCTCACTCTTCTTATAATTGTCTTCTCTCCATCCTTCTTCCTTCTGCAACCATAGTATGAACATGCCTCTCATACTAAGACATCACTCAGTTTCACCTCACTGTGTCTAATCATGTAATCTCTGATATCTCTTTAAATATCTTATTAGAATTGTCTGAGGTCTCATTTACCACATACTAATCTATGTGACAAATAATATGACTATTGAATTTTTCCTCACGTATTCTCTTCAACTCGTGTTATTTTCATTGCACTCTGCTATGAAACATATTTTCTATGTTTTTCTCAATATAACATTCTTTCAATCTTATGTGTTTGTACTGTAACATGATACTTTGTGATTTAAAATATCTGTTCTTGATTTTTAAAGTATTTTGTTTGTGGAGTTTTTCTCCTCGGGCCTCTGCTGTAAATGGGCACTTTCTGGTCCAGTCAGACTTACCTGGTAAACAAATGTCAAATAAAATAAATAAAATGTTACCTTCATTCTGCTACAGCTCTTGACCCTCTTAGTTTCACTCCATCTTCCTCTTTAGTATCTGGTGGTCTTTACATTATGTTAACATACTGTGACACTCTCTTCCATCATGGTCTATGCTTAGATGCATCATACAGGTTTTCTCCTTCTCTTTTCATTATGATTCCCAATATCCTTCACCCCATCAGTTGGCCTGTTCCCCTCAGATTCATTGCCATTCCTCCTCCTCATATGATGCCTGTTCTGTGTCTCCTTTAGGAATATAGGAGCAATACTAGGTAGGCAATCACAGGGTCCATAAGAGGCCTGGCCATACAAACATTTAAGTAGGCACACTTAAAAGTTCTTGCTACCCTCTAAAAATACTTATTATACCTTGACCCGCCATTATTATTCCAAAACGTGCATGCTGATTGGCCAGCGTGCCCGTTGTAAATCGAGTTATACTAATGGAAAAAGGTCCGGTCGCCCGGACATTTTTCCATTAGTATAACTCTCTTTTTAAAACACTGTCTCGCTATGTTAAATGGGTTTAACATAGCGAGACAGCTTTAAAATAAGCAACAGAAATCTCCGTTGCTTATTTTAAAGCTGTCTAGCTATGCTAAACCCATTTAACATAGCAAGACAGGTTTTAAAAAAAAGCAACGGAGAAAGCAAGATCTCCGTTGCTTTTTTTTAGTGTTTCGCTATGTTAAATGAGTTTAACATAGCGAGACAGTTTTAAAATAAGCAACGGACATCTCCGTTGCTTATTTTAAAGCTGTCTCGCTATGTTAAACCCATTTAACATAGCGAACTAAAAAAAGCAACGGATATCTTGCTTTCTCCGTTGCTTTTGCTCAACTCTGATGTACTGCGCAGGCGCAGTACATCAGAACTGCCGCGGATGCCAGACATCTGCGGAAGGGCAGTAAACAGGCATTATACTATGCCATTATTTAAGAAAAGTAATAGTTTCTTTTCTTAAATAATGTCATGGTATAATAGCAATAACCCACTTTTGGGTGTGGGTAATGCTGTATTTACCCACAATTGGCTTTGTTTGGTCCCTCGGGCTTCACCCTCGGGACCAAACCACGCCAACCGTGGGTAAATCCAGCATTACCCACACCCAGGCGTGGGTTATTGCTATAATAATGCCTGCCACCCAAATCAAGCAGACCCTTACATGATAACACTGCTGTAAATTTGTCTCTACCCATCCAGTAAAGACTAGCCTTAAAGACAGACAAAGTAGCACTTTGCTTGACCTGTAGTGGTAACTTATTCCATAGGCTGGGAAAAGTTTGAGTTACTGAATCTATCCTTCCAGTGAGTTTTGTTTATTTGTTGGTGTAAATTTAGGCCCTTAGAATGGGTGTTTGTAGAGCCACTGGTTTTATGAAAAAATAGGAGACCAAATAGGTTTGGCTCTTTCATGACTTGAAAAGAAAGACACAGGTCTTGTGGGAGTAGAAGATAGGCTGTTGACTATAGGCAGATCTGTGCTAGTCTATATGGATGGTTGAAGGTTTTAAGGCCTTTAGTTTTTTGGGCTTAAAATTATTGGTGAATTTCCAGCTGAGTGATATGTTTGGATTTGTACATAGTAAAGGAAGCGTATAGCAGTAAGAGGACTTCTTGGGATTTTGAAAAATTCCCTTGGAAATCAACTCAGCCAGACAGAAAGAGTTTTTGATTATGGTGGCAGCATGATGATGATCATTTGAGAGAGAGAGAGAGTAGTCCATATAAGTTCCTAGGTCTGTTATGACCATATCTGTTTGAAGAGGAGTACCACTTATAACATATGGGGGGGGGCTTTTTTCTTGAATGCTACCATGCTGCTGTCTTTTAGCTTGAGACTCTTTTCAGTACATCAGGTATGTGCATATCCCAGCCCTTTTTGGAGCAGTTTACTATTAGTGGACGAGCAGACAATTTAGGAGTATACAGTAAGCTTGTCTAACTTTTCAATAACATCACCATGGGAGATAGCATCAAAAGCCTTGGCCAAATCAAGATAAGCAATATACACAGACTAACCACTGTTCACAGCCTCTGTAACATTTTTAAAGAAGTTTACTAGATTCTGGAGACAGAACCTGGCCTTCACAAAACCAAACTGAGTGGGATCTAGATCAGTTAAGTTGTCTATGTCTGCATAAATGTGTTCTGCTATGTTTCATGGTTTGCATATAAGGCTGGTGAGGCTGATGGGTTTATAATTATCCAGATCTGTGAAGGGGCCAGTCTTCTATATAGGAGATATAGCGGCTGCTCTCCACATATCGGGTGCGAACCCTGTGCATCGGCTGCAGCTGAACAGTTTTAGTAGAGGCTCAGATACTGCATACTTGGCACTGATGAGAATGCAGCCTATGTTATCTAGACCCACAGAAATATCTTTAGCCTTTGACAGGAATTCTAGGACTCATTGCACTGTGATTTCAGGAGGACACTAAATTTTCAGGGATAGTGGGCTCAACAATGTGGGTAACTGAGATAAAGATAGTACTAAATTAGTCTGCACATATTTTCGCCATATCTTGGGACTGGAATGCTTGATATTATTTGTTATGGATGAGCACAGTGTGTTATGAACATTATTCCTTAATTTCTTGACATAAATTAAAGATTTGCAGTTTCCTTTGGTATCGTAAGTTTGCACTTTGCTTTACATTTCTTAATAGCTATGATGTCCCCACTCTGTACTAATAATCAAGGAGCCTGAATCCTCACCACTGACATTGTAGAGGGACATTCACTTGGAACAAAAATAGATGCACACAGTATTTCCAGATGCAGATCTCTGCATCAAGCACAATTTTCCTTAAGAGCAAACAAGGAACACACTCAGTCCGGGGTCTGGTTTTCTCTCTCTCTCTCTCTCTCTCTCTCTATCAAGATCCCCAGTAAGACTTCCCACAGGCACAGCTACAGAGCTGAGGTCTCAGCCTAGTGTCCAAGCCAAGTCCTCCATCACTCTATCTGTGAAATCAGTGCTTCATGTCCCTGCTCCAAGCAACTGACATACACACTCTTTGTAATAGTTGGATTTATTCATGATGATTTGGATCCCTATGCACTCCAAGTTAGGGCTGTGGATAATTTGATGTGATTTGTTGGTGTTTCTGACAAAATACAGGTTACAAAAACAGACTGCAATGAGACTTCACTCTCACCTAGTATAAAGGACTTGCTGTCATTGCACTAAAACCGTTTCTCAGAAACAACAGTGATATGAATGTGTTTGAGTTGCAGATGGGCCACAAGTTCTGGCATTTTTCTATTTAGACTCCCAGTTTAGTGGGGCCACAATAATGTCTGAATTTGGGTTTAGTTTGCTATCTAGGAATACCAGCAGGGAGACTGTGCCTAAAATAGGTGTTGTAGGGGCAGCAAAAGCTTTAGCCAGGTGAGTGGAAGCTCTGGTAAGAGTGGTATAATTTATCCATGGTGAAGCAAGAAGTCTTATAAATCACTTCATCCCATGCCAACACATACTGGATCCCCTTTGAATGACACCAGCTACTTACCCAGTCATTAAGCCAATTATCTTGTATGTGTATCTAGATATTATTCTTGATGAAGGCAAGATACCACTCAGGACTATTGTCTTTCCTGGCTGTAACAGATGCATAATAATTTCCATCATGTCTCTGTGTGTATCTCTCTAGGTCCAACACCTCAGATCATTAATTCTGGCATGGGCCACCTTTAACATGATGTTCAGCTATGAATGAAAAGTTGCATTGTGATATAACTTATATAGATATGACAGGGTCATGCACAAACACTGATCAATAAATTAGAAGAACTAGGTATTGGTTTACTCTTGATAAGATGGATAGTTGCATGGCTTACAAACAGGACATGGCAAGTATCATACAGCAATTGGACAGGCAAAATTCTTGGTTATAGTCATACTGTCCCACAGGACTCTGTCCTGGGCCCATACTTGTTTAGATTGTATCGTTTAGACCTATCACTTTCATCTGAGGTAGTCTATGGTCTGAATGCAGATGACTTTAAACTGGGTAAACTGATTACTTGTGTTGCAGATAGGGCCTGTCTGCAAAAGTACATGACTAAATGTACCATTTGGGCACAGGAGAATAATATGATAATAAATATTTCAAAAACTAAGCATATGAGATTTGGGAGACAAAAACTGAAAAGCAAATATTTAGTACAGCATACAGTAATTGAAACTGTAGATTCATTTAAGGACTTGGGTATATGGGTAGATCCAGCTTTGAGTTTTTCTACCCCTATCACCCAACTGGTTTTTGATAGATATAGAACTATAGGTTGTGTAAAAAGATTTATAAAGTCAAGATAATCAGACATGATGAAGTAATTGTTAATTACATTATATCCAAACTTGAATATGGAATAACAATATTGAAACCTTACAAGAAAACAAGCATGAGTAAACTGGAAAGGGTACAGCGGAGATGTAGCAAGGGCATCAGCAGATGTAAAAATTTAAGATGTTATGAAAAGCTAAGATATCTGAACTTGTACAGTGTCTCATATACATATTTAGGAGGAGATCTTATTCAGGTATATAGAGCATTTAGAGACAACTACCTCTGGGAATGTCTGGGGTTATCAAAAAGTACTAGAGAATCATCAGACAACCTATGTAGGAGATTCTATAGGAATGAGAAGTGCACTAACTAGTTGTCTGGGAGAGCAGCTGATGCATGCAACAGACTAACAAATTACATTAAAGCAAGTACTAGTTTAAATACTTTTAAGAACAGCTTGGACAATTATGGGAACAACTGTTTTGGCATATTGGCAGGCTAAAAGGCCATTAATGCCTATACTTAAAATATTTGTATGTATGTATGTATGTATGTATGTATGTAACTAGATCATAATCATACTTGTCTGGCTTAAGGGACCTTAAAATCTGTTGAGACATCATGGAACTTGACAGTGGACAAGGTGCAAGAAGCTTACAGTCACACTGTATTTGACCAGTCTGGTGAGTGTGGAATCTTTATGCGTAACTATTGAGTCCCCTCTGAATTAAACATTTCCCTTTTTGTTGAAGCAGACTCAGTGGGCCATATGGACTTAATTCTGCTTTCTTGGTGACTCTTGGGTGAGCTGTGTGGCTATGTAGTATGCGTGAGTGGAGAAGGATTAGGTGTTGCCTTATGTGCTGGAGCCTGAGATTTTTTAGTGTAAAGTTTAGAGGATGTTGACAGTTTTGTCTTGGTGTCTTCAGTGAACGTTATGAGCTCGGTGCCATGTTATGACTGACGTGTTGTTGTGGTAGTATGATGCTTACCAATAGTGGGCCTATGCAAGACGTTTGCCTCCATATTTCTTATAGGTTCATAGGTAGGTACTAGGCTATCTGCCCGAAGGCATTTATAAACCTAGCCAGAATGTGCTGGCTTTCGCCACCCCCTTAGATTAGTTCCCTGTGCCTTTGTCCAGCAGAGTCACTGAAGTGATCCCCGGGGTAAACTTTCTGTTTCCCATCCACTCATCAAGGTTTCTCTTGAAGAGTGTTAGTGAAGAGCTCTGCCTAATGTAGATTGGAATCTTGTTCCAAAGCATGGGAAGTCTCTGGAACAAGAATCTATCCCTCCAGCACATCTTATTTATTGTTGTTGTGAGGTTTAGATCCCTAGAGCATGTGGCTCGAGGGGATATGGTTTTCTTTAGGTGGAGCATGTCCATCAATTCTGGGTTGGACATGGCCTTGTATGTCAGGCAGAGATCACCTCTGAGTAGGTGATATGCAACCGAGTACAGCTGGAGTTTCTTCAGTCGAGCTGCATAGGGCATCTGTTTGTGGCCAGTGATCCTCTTGGTGAGGTACTTCTGTGGTCTTTCTAGTTGTTGCAGGTGTCTTGTAAGGTACATCCCAAATTGGGCATTGTACTCTATGATGGGTCTGATGAGTGATGAGTAGAGGGGCACAATGACCTCTTTTGATCTGGATGCGAACACTTTTGTGATTAGGTGGGCCACATAGAAGGATTTTCTAAACACTTTGGCAATGTGAGTATCAAAGGAGAGATTACTATCTACTTGGGTCCCCAGATCCCTTATTATGTCTTTTGTATTTACGGGACTACCACCTATGTGGTAGTTTGTGGGTACTTTGTTTTTTCCAAAGAGGATCACTATGCACTTTTTGGCATTTAGCTTGAGGCTGTGATTTTGACACCAGGTATCTGTCTCAGTGAGACCCTTTTGGAGGATGTCTGTGTCAACCGGAGAGTCAATTATATCGCCTAGTTTGCAGTCTGTGAACTTGGTCAGCCATAGTCCTCCTGCACTTGCCTGTACCTCTGAGAAGTATATGCGGAACAGGAGGGGTCCTAGGACTGAGCCCTGGGGAATGCCACTTGTAACCGGTTTAGAGTCTGACCTAGCTCCTGCAACTCTCACCATGTGGGTTCTGTCTGTGAGCCAGTTGGCAACCCATCTTGTGACATAGGGGTTTATGCTCAGGTTGGTGAGCTTGTCTGTAATACCAGAATGGGGAATGGTGTCAAAGGCCTTTGCGAGGTCTAGGTAGGCTGTGTGTACCACCTTTCCCTCATCTATAGCCTTGGTTACTGTCTCAAAGAAGTCCACCATGTTTAGGAGGCATGATCTGCCCTTAACAAAGCTGAACTGGGTAGGGTCCAGTGTTTGAGGTTCCCAATGTCTCTATTAATGAGTTCCATGATGATGCACTCCATAGCCTTGCAGACCAAGCTAGTCAGGCTTATAGGGTGATAGTTCCCAGGGTCTGTTGTGGCTCCACCTTTGTGGAGCAGAATAACCGTTGCTGTGTGCCACTCTATGGGTACATAGCCTGTGGAGAGGCTGAGTTTGAACAGTGTATTTAGGTGAGGGGTTAGTTTGTCTTTGAGCTCGTGTAGGACGCAGCCTGGGACACTGTCTGGTCCCATTGATGCTGTGTTTTTGGCTTTGGACAGGGCTGTTTTAATCTGAGTGTCTGTGATTTCCAGGGCTCTACATTCTTCTGGTATGGTTATGGGCTCTTTTGGGGGTGAGAGGTGGGTGAAGTTTGCACAGAACATGTCTGCCAGGATGTTGGCGATATTGGTTGGTTCAGTGCATTTTATGCCATTCTGCACTAACTCCGAGAAGATCTGAGCATTGCTACTTAGATTCTTGACATAGCTAAAGAATGCCTTGTGGTTATCTTTGGAGTCCTTAACAATTTTTCTTTCGAAGCTAGCCTTGGATGATTTTATGTGAGGGATCATAGTTTCTTGCTGATACTGATCAGGGATGTCTTCCCTTCTTGAGATTTTGCTCTTTTCTGTACTAGTTTCCTACTTCTGTTGTATAGCTTGTTTATGGCAGGGATCTACCAGACTGGTTTCCATTTCTTGCAGGAGTGAGTCTTGGTTTTGCTTGGGATAGCACAATCCATGCATTCTTGTAGGTGCTCGTAGAATGCATTAGTAAAGGACTTTGCAGCTTGGACAGCATTATCCTTTAGCATGGGGGCTTTGAAACTTTCCACCTTGGTCTTAAGTAACTTAAAGTTTGGTTTTAAAAAGTTTTTCACAGTGGTTTCCTTGACTGGGGGTGGGGGGCGGTATGTGGATATCCAGAGTGATTTGTCTTAACTATTTACTTCCCCTGCAGGTTGTATTATCAATAAGTAGAAGCAGTGAACAGTCAGTAAGCATAAGGCAAGTGGTACAGTGTCTTAGAACTCCTAATGCAATCACACTCGCCACAGATTCGGAGAGAGAGAGCAGACTGCTAAGCCATGCAGCCAGAAAATGGTGGACTAGGACTGGTCAATATTATTCAGGAGTTACAGAGACACAGCTATAGAAAGTCCAGTTTTATGGACCTAACCTGGGTTTAGGTTAGATATTGATTTATCTATCAGTACTTGGTGAAAAAAATAGGTTTGCCAAGAGTTGTTAATGGTGGTGATTTGCCTGTCGGTTACTACCTGGCTACTACTGTCACTGCAACTATGTCCTTTTACTCATTTTCTCACCAAAAATAAAACAGTAGTACTGATGTAAAGCTGGTTTCTGAGAAGCAAGTGAAAGGCTTTTTGGTGGTCAACAATCTCATCCTAAATGTTGAAGAAGTCTGCATGCTCATTGTAGCCTTATTCTGGTAGATGGCCAGGACAGGATGCATAGCAGCTCAGTACAAGACAGCTAAGCTGCAAAATGGTCCCAAAGCAGACCAGTCAGTGAAGTCCCAGACACATTTCCCAATCAGAGACTATTTGGATTCAGTGTCCTGGTTCTCCTTCAAGTAGCACTAATCCCAGACTGTTTCCTAAGAAACGGTTTTCAGACTTCACAGATTCCATCCAAATATAAACCATTCATTATTGTGAGTCATTCATGCCTCTTTCTCCAGCAAAACTAATATTTCTATCTTCTACTAAATGTAGTTCACTCATTTTATTTCCTAGACCACTTCCATTATAGATCATAAACTTAAGGAGAATAACAATAGCCATACAGAATATTATATTCACAAAGTAGTAGAAAGTATTCTAAGAACTAAGTCAACAAAGAAATGGAGAAAGGAGATGCTACCAGTGGGGATGACTGCAATTAAGGTTACAGAAAATGGACAAGAGTGGGATGGAGTTTACTGGAGAAACCTGGCAAAAGAACCAAGGCATTGGGAGCAAATAACTAGAGAGGGAAAGGTAATAGAATGGGAAGAGGTCAATAATTCATTTGGACTGCTGGCTAGAGAGATTGTCTTCCCTATCAATGATTAATATCAGAGTATAGGCAAAGAAAAAGAAATAGGAGGCTCCTAAGTGAAAGACCACCACTGATAGAGTATTTAGTAGAATCTAGAACATAAGCAGCTGTTAAAAAGGAGATATTTAGTAGGGTATATGAAATATTGCATGATAACTATAGGAATCAATCAGAGGAGGTTAGGAAGGATTGGGAAAACAGACTGGATAAGCAATTCACAAAGAGGAAATGGGAGGATATATGTTTGGCTCCCAAATATGCAACAAAGTCTAGAAGATTTAGTATCTTTGCTTGGAAGTATTTGCAAATATATTTCTATACCCCAAGCAGATGCCAAATAATGTTTCCTCACGTAAACTGAAAATTTTGGAGGTGTGATGGGGAAGAAAGAGATAATTGGGAACACATTTTCTAGGAGTGTAATGAGGTGGCAGAGTTTAAAAATTCCCTGCAGAATTCTCTGCCAGGAATACTGGGTGAGCAAATTGGTGTAACTAAGGCAATGATTTTGTTGGCTGTGATACAGGATTGGAAATTGTTTTGACATAGTAAGGCCTTGATGAGTTTAATTCTGGTGGCTGCTAAAAAGCAGTTACTAGAAAACGGAACTCGAAGTCTAAACCATCTATACTAGAAGCAGTGAATATAGTAACAGAGATAAAACAAGTGGAAATGGAATCTTTAGAAAAGGGTAGGAGCAAATTACATAGAACATTTGGGAATTGTGGGAACAATACATGCAGAATAATGTTTTGAGTAGGAATGAGATTTAAGAGAAAGCTGGAAATGAATGGGCTATATAGTGTTTGAGTGACAATGACTATATAGATTATAAGTGATGTATAAGGTTTGCAACTGAAAATATGTCAATATGATTTGTTTCATTTATATAAATGTTTGATTGCTTATGTCATAAATAATAATTCAATAAAGATATTTCTTGTTTAAAAAAAGTTCTGTGTACTCAACAGACTTGCCATTCCCTTTCAGTCTTCCTTGGTGTTGCATATCTCCTTTATCTTCTTACTCTTACATATCGCTTTGATCTTATTATAGTTAACACCTTGTTGTGTGTAAACTAAGAGTTAAGAACATGATGGATTAACTTTCCACAAAGTTTGTCACTTAAGCAAACACAGAGAGTAGTTTAATGCTGTAGCTTGTGCAAAGTTTCCATAAACACCTTTATCTTTATACAAATAGCATTACATTCTGGTAGAGCAAGGCCAAGGTTAGGATGAACTTAGACTACCTGTGAAGTTGAAAGCTATGTTAGTATTATTATAAAATGTGGTCCCCCTCCCCTTTGTGTAATGGATTATACATTTTGGTACTGGAATACAGATATTAGATTTTGAACCATTTTTCATCAACTATTGCAAGGATCATTTGCAACTCTTTAAGTCAGTTCTGTTTGTGTTTATGTTTGTAGTCATCTCCAAAGAAATGCCTTCCTTTGCAAATAAGATAGCATAGAAAGGTTTATACATATAACGTGATGCAGGCAGGAATTGTAACGCAATTAACAATTTGACATTGGATGCTTTCATTTCATACAGAAAAGCAAATAATTATTACCTTAAGACAATAATAACCATTAGAAAAAAGGCAAAGTGGCTAGATATGAAATAATTGCAAATGACTGCCTTTCCAATGATCTTCACAGGAAAAAACAATATAAATTCTTATTCAGCCACAGTAGAGTTAACATCCAGTTTTTGAATGGGATCAACATTTTTCACTGTCACATTTTTAATGGAATTAATATGAACTGGGGAACACTCACATATTGAAAGGTACACATTTTATCCCCACACAGAAGAGGAAAACAAAGTCATTTGAGAGGATTTGTAGTAAAACAATCAGCTGCCAGGCAGTCACTATAGAAGAGGCAAAGACCCCTCCACTAAACTAAACAAAAGAGCAACTACTAAGGGGATTTTGGTGTACTAGGAAATAGACTAGGATGGACTAGCATCCAAGGTTGGAAGAGAGAAAACGACTGTGGAAGTAGTAGTACAGAAGATACATGCATAGGTAAATGTACACAAGGAAAGAACAAGGTTTGTATAGTGCTTTGCAAAGAGGAGAAAGCAGGAGTAGAGATCAATGCCTCTTTTGTTTCTAGTGACCATGCAATGGTATAGTACAATAGTGGAAAGGAGGTAACATTCTGCTAAACTGAAATCTAAGCCAATGCACAGAAGGTTAATTACAGATTATATGGAAGCAAAACAGTCACTATGTAAAACTAACTGGAGTGAGGTGCTCAGTGGAAAAACTGCAGATGGAATGTGTAACGTTTGAAAGAGAAATTGAGTGCAAAAAAATCAAAAAAATGTTTAACATCAGGATCTAGGCATACAACATCAGGCAAATATATTTCCATAAGAACAACATATCTGATTAAGGTGAGAGACAAAAAAATATAAGAAATGGAAGAGAGGTAGAACTACAACTTTGAAAACTGAAATAAACAAGCTGGACAAACAGATTAAGCATCGTGTGAGAGAAGATCAAGAAAATTTTGAAAAAAAG
This sequence comes from Protopterus annectens, assembly GCF_019279795.1. Lineage (NCBI taxonomy): Eukaryota > Metazoa > Chordata > Ceratodontiformes > Protopteridae > Protopterus > Protopterus annectens. The sequence goes on from NC_056749.1 coordinate 431,233,753, forward strand.
TTATATAGCAATATTGAGCATAATAGGAAACCTTTTTATAGATACATAAGATGTGGAAGGAGTAAAGACACACAAATTGATAAACTGTGTGCAGATTCTAAAATATATTCTCAGGCACAGCAGATTATAGATATATTTACAAAATCTTATGCAAAACAGTTAGGCTCCACAAAAGGGGTGGTAAATTGTCCTAGTGACATCCAGGTAATCCCAGATACTGGCATCAAATTAGATTATATTGAAAAAGAACTGAGCAAACTGAATCCAAACAAAGCACAATGAGGAGATGGAATTAGTAACAATGACCTGAGAATACTTCAGCAAGAACTTATGGTACTTTTATATCTATTATTTATTAGGCCATATAAATATAGGGAGATTTCTCAACCTTGGAGACATGCACTTATTAAACCTGTCTTTAAGGGAAAGGGGAGTAGGACAAACCCAGAGTCATACAGACCCTTAAGTCTACTTTCATGTTGTGGAAAAATAAAGGAGAAGGTAATACTGGATAAGTGATTGTCAGAACTGGATAGGTTGGGACTTGAAACCATATTGCAGCATGCATCTGTTGAAAACAGATCTATTACCACCTGTAACATGATGTTCTATAATGATATAATAACAGCTATGAATGAAAAATTGTGCTGTGATGTAATTTATATAGATTTAATTTCAGAATCTGACAGGGTCATACACATAACACTGATCAATAAATTAGTACAACTAGGTATTGATGTACTCTTGATAAAATGGATAGCTGCATGGCTTACAAATAGGACATGGCAAGTATCATACAGCAACTGGAGAGGCAAAATCCTTGATTACAGTTAGGGTGTCCCACAAGGCTCTGTCCTAGGCCCTTACTTGTTTAGATTGTATCTTTCAGACCTAACTTTTTCATCTGAGGTGTTCTACAGTCTATATGCAGATTACCTGAAATTGGATAAACTGATTACATGTGTTACAGGTAAGGCATGTCTGAAAAATAACTTGACTAAATTCACCATTTGGGTACAGGAGAATATTATGCTGATAAGGGCGGTCATGGTGGTTCAGCGTTTAGTTTTGTTGCCTCATAGCAAGATGTTCTTCAGTTCGATCTTCAGCTAGGGTGCCTTCTGTGCATAATTAGGGGGGAATGACTACATTACTTTTATTCAGGTACTTGAATGTTCATATATTCAGCAGCAAATATACCAGCAATACTGGGCAATATTTTAAGTCCTATGCTTATGAAGAAGGCAATGTATCATGTTAATAAGATGAATAACACTGACTAGAAAAAAGTTAAAAGTCTGGAATTAATATTTTAAGTCAGCCATAAAGCTTACAGAAAAAACATTTGATGAAATTAGAAAAAAAAAAACAGAAAACAGTTTTATTGACTTTACAAAAGTGTGTGCACTTCCTCAGATGGTGATCATCATCAGCTGACTTTTGCCCATCCCCTACATGAGGTTGGGATGTTGTGTCAAGTGTCGTCATCACTCTGGATTTAGTATCACTCTCTTGTGGTTTGGCAGTCATGCCTGACTGTTGCAGGTCTTCTCTAACAGATTTGAGCCATCTCTTTACTGGATGCCCTCATTTCCTCTTGCCTTCTTACTGCCTGCCCCAAATCATCTTCACCAGATTGCCTTCTGCTTTTCTGCACGAGTTTGAACCACTGCAATCTGCACTCTTTGACCTTTTGGTGAAGTAGTGTTGCTGAAATCTTTGTTGTGTCCACCATCTAGTTATTTTTATGAAATAAAAATGGTGAATTCTTACATCTCAAGTCCTGAGCAATGACCGAGTGACACCCTTGAGACGGGCACTACATATACAATGCGAGGAAGAGATAGTGAGAGTAAGTCTAGAACTTCGGAGGATTACTTTTTGGATGTACAATACAATGCTGAGAATGAAGTTAAACATTTTACTAATTTGATCTTGTTAATTGTTTTAATTCTTTTGAGTAATAAAAAAATAGATTTTATAGATCTCAAAGTGTAGTGGCTTTTAAATCACATTTTATTGGCCACCTTTGGTGGAAAAGTGAATTGAAGTTTTTTAGTTCCTTGTACATAGCCTGCACTAATTCTCCCAGTGTTTCTGGGACTTTAAAACCACAGCAGGACTGGCAAAATTAGCTTTCTTGGGACCTTCTTATATGTTTTCTCCCAGTCTAGGAATGCCCATTTGGACTATTTCCTCACCTCTAGCTTCAGTAATCTGTCTCACTGGAAACATCAGGTCAGCTGTGCTGCATCTTGATCGGAATTTGAACTGCTCCTCTCTCAGCTGTCTTTCTACCACTCTGCAAATTCATTTATCAATCACCCTATCCAGAACTTTCATACAGTGTGACAGGAGTTCAATACCTCTGTACTGCCACAGTTGTGAATGTCCCCTTTGTTATTGTACAGTGACACTGGTATGCTTATTTTTCAGTCATCTGTGATATACGTCTCTCTCCACACTGCTATGAGTACCCTCAGGAATCATTTCTCCCCTATCACATCCAACATCTCATATCTGCTGTGACTTCATCTGAGCCTGCTGCTTTCCCTGACTTCATTTTCCTTAGTGGTGTTCTTAATTCTTCTAAGGTGGGCTTCTCCTCTTCTCTCATCATACACTGTGTCTGGGGCAGAAAACTTTCTGTGGCATTTTCTTCATTCAGAAACTGCTGGAAATACTCCTTCCACCTGTCTTTGATTTTCTTTTGGACCATTGAGCAGGTTCTTGATATCATTCCTTACAGAAATGTCTCGCTATCTTCTTTATCTTTCTGTCTATGCCTCCCAACCTGATAGTTTTTATGTCATCTACTGAGTCACTTTCCAGATGCTGGTTGAGTGCCTCTGATGCCTTGTTCTTTGCTACTGTAACTCTTCTCTTAACTTTTTTGTTAGCTAACCAGCCTGATCTGTCTTTTCTATCTTCCACGTTTTCCTGCACTTCTACTATCTTTTGATGACTTCCTGGACTTCTGCATTCCACTACCAGCTTTCCTTGTTCACCTTGCTGCCATATCTAGTTCAGCTGCATATCAGTTCTGTAGTCCTCACACATGCTAGTTTAAGGTGCTCCTCTTCAACTCCACCTATTTGCTCCTATTTTTGAGGTGTAAGAGCCCTGAGGGATTCCTTGAACTGTTGTGCTTTTTGCCAGCCAACTCTCTGTTGACCTCAGAGCCTTCTCTGACCCCTGCTTGCAGATGATTGTGGCAACCAGTGGTTTATGCTATAGGCTGACTGTTTCATGGGGATGACTTTGCAATTATCGATTTTACCCAGAGCCCTTTCCTTACTAGTTTGCTGCTATTATATGTGATCTTGTGACTGTCTCGCTTGCTGAACCATGCATTGACCAGACAGATATCTAGAATGACCTTTAGTTCTTTATTCCTGTTGCCCCACCCATGTGAACCCAGGCAGTTCTCATATTCTGTTCTGTCTGTCCTTATATGTGTATTTAGGTTACCCATTATCAACACCAATTCATGCTGCCCTGATTTATGTAATAGGCCCTGACTGCTTTCTGAATGCACTCTTTTCCTGACTATCACAACCATGCACTCTTTTCCTGACTATCACAACCCCACTATGGGTAGGCTGAGATTATGAATAAAGCCCTATCTGTACACTTTAGTCTGATTGCTAGGAGTCTATTATTCATCCTGCTGACATCCCTCACTGTATTTTAAAGTATCTCTCTTACCACATTTCCCACACCATTTCTAGCCTGTCATCCTTCTGAGTAGTAGGCTGTGGATCCCAAGCCATATGGTTTACTGCACTGCCTTTCCATCTTGCCTCTATGATATATATGATGTACAGCTTCCTCCTCAGTATACCATTGAGTGTAGCAAGCCTTAGTTCATGTTTGGCAGGTTGATTGGTTTTATGGCCAGCTTTCTCTCAACAGTGCTATCCAAACTAACCCAAGCTGAGAAGCTGGACACCGGCTGGCCAGTAGCTTACTGACTCAGGGCTGCTGGGCTTTATGTCAGGCACACATTGGCCATTAGGGGCACAAACACCCTTCCCACTGTTAGTATACATCCATGGCCTAGGTCAGAGTAGGCCAGGTCTTCAACCACTTATCACCGGCAAATTCCCTTGACGTTAGTCAACAAGACTAAATCATCTACAGACAATTTTTACACTGTCAAGTGTCTAGCCCTGGCATGGCATGAAGTCTGTAATCCATGTTCTCCTATCTAGAGGATACTGCTTACCACAGTTGATGCCTAAAGTGGTTGGTCTATAATTTTTACCCCAACAGGGCACCATCTAGAGTCTGTGCTGAAGCACAGCAACTCTCCATTCTTTGGTGAGCTTTAGGTGGACAGACTCAGCATGTTTTTGTGAGGTGGTGGGAATCCCACAGAGACACAAGAAGAACATACAAACTCAGTACAGGCATTTGTCAGTGGTCAGGATTGATCCTTGTACTTTGTGCATTGGAGGTGAAGACTTTAACCATTATGGCAACTGCTCTCTCATTCTTAAGTGTGGGCATAATTAAAGGTCATGAAAATAGATTTAATTCAAACCATGATACTTGCCAATGGCGATCTTCTCAGCACTAGCAAAGTACCCAGAATTAACTTTTTCTGTAATTCATATGGGATTACCTGCATTAGTATCATCTTTAAATAGCTTTTGAAATTTCTTATTAGCCCAATTACTTCTGCTACCAATGGAACTGTCTGGATGCTATTATTCCTTACTTCTTGATATTTTATAGCTTCATTTCTTTCAGTTTTAAGACACTATAGTCAGTGGGAGAAACAATTTCATTAATTAATGCTGATTTTCTCTTTCTTGTGAACTACAATAACTGATTTCCTTGTTTCTGTCTTCTGAGCTGCTGGAATTGGATGATTCCATCTGAGCATTACTGCTTTGCTTTCAATAATCCTTTGTGGTTCATGTTTCCAATGCCTCTCAACTACCTGTATGTTGTTATGTTTATAAAATCTCTTGTGCAACATCCTTGCCACATTGTTATGTCTTTCAGTATACAAACCTTTAGCCTTAAGAGTGTTGTAGCCTTCAACCAGATGTGCATCTGTTTCTTGTTCTGTATTACAGAGCCCACGTTTGTAGGTCCTGCCTTTCCTATGGAACTTGTGAACCGTTGCATACACGGTTCACTGTCTTGATCTGCCAATATTAACCTTTTATCTTTTGGTTTAAATTGACCTCACCTGTGCCACTCATACATCACCTCTTGTTCATGTGGGTGTTCCAGCAGTTCTCTATACTTTTCACTATAATTGTGGGCTTGCCAGTTTTCTTTTTTTTCTGATCATGTTCTTTGTATTTTTCATTTGCTTTTTTGCACTTAATGTTGCTACCTGTTTTTCTGTCCACTTCTTATTTGATTTCTATGCCTGTTTTCTTCCTAAACGTTTTTGCTAACTTGTGGAAAGATGTCATCTTAGACTTGCTTTCTTAATGGTTTAGAACTCTGCTATGAGTGAATTTGATGCCATCAATAACTGTGTACATAGTCCCACAATCATCAAGCATATATGTTCAATCAATTTCAAGGAAATTGATGCTTCCTTAAATTTGAGAGACAAATAATCTTTGCAAACATTAGTTCTTGTATATCATTTGCTGGGCAGGAAGCAGTTTTCTTGTTTAACCATCAAGCTTGTATTATTAGTTTAGATCTAGTCATTCATAATAAAGCTGCAGGGTAGATCTACTGAGGAAGGCTTGCTTATCTTCAGTAAAGATTTTTGTTTTAAATTTTAATGACTTTGTTTCTAGTATGTATTTAACGGGATTGGAAAACCGCTGATGTGGAGGTTTCCCTTTAATATACTATGGCTGTCGTAGAAATGCGCCTGTCCTACTCTAGTGTTACAATCGGCACTTTACTCACCATTTTATTTCTTTATTCATTTATTTGAATTTGTTAACTGCGGCAGAGAACTGTTCATATGTGGCCAATTTCAGTCTTAGGCCAGAAAAGAAAATTACAGAAGTGTAATGTAGTTTTACAGTTACAATGAGAATCAGAGTGTGGCAAGTATGGTCAGTTTGATATTATGCAACACTCATTATCTTCTTTCGGCTGTTCCCATTAGGGGTCGCCACAGCAGATCACCCGTTTCCATTTCTTCCTGTCCTCTGCATCTTGCTCTGTCACACCAACCACCTGCATGTCCTCTCTCACCATATCCATAAACCTTATTTTAGGCCTTCCTCTTTTCCTGTTACCTGGTAGCTTCATCCTTAGCATCTTTTTCCCAATATACTCAGCATCCCTCCTCAGTACATGTCCAAACCAACGTAATCGTGCCTCTCTGGCTTTGGCTCCAAACCTTCCAACCTGGGCTGACCCTCTAATATACTTATTCCTAATCCTGTCCACCCTTGTCACACCCAGTGCAAATCTTAACATCTTTAACTCTGCCACATCCAGCTCTAACTCCTGCCTTTTTGTCAATGCCACTGTCTCCAACCCATATAACATAGCTGATCTCACTACCCTGTTGTAGACCTTCCCTTTCACTCTTACTGGTACTTTTCTGTCACAAATCACTCCTGACACTCTTCTCCACCCACTCCATCCTGCCTGTACTCTCTTCCACACTCACCATTACTCTGAACTATTGATCCCAAGTATTTAAACTCATCCACCTTCACCACCTCTACTTCCTGCATCCTCACCATTCCTCTATCCTCCCTCTCATTCACACCCATATATGCTGTCTTAATCCTGCTGACCTTCATTCCTCTTCTCTTTAGAGCATATCTCCATCTCTCCTGGGTCTCCACCAACTGTTCCCTACTCTCACTACAGATCACAATGTCATCTGCAAACGTCATAGTCCACGGGGACTCCTGCCTGATCTCGTCTGTCAACCTGTCCATCACCACTGCAAATAAGAAAGGGCTCAGAGCTGATCCTTGATGTAATCCCTCCTCCACCTTAAAAGCATTCATCACTCCCACTGCTGACGGCAACACTGTCACACTACCCTCGTACATATCCTGTACCACTCTTACATACTCACTCCCGACTTCCTCATACAATACCACAACTCCTCTCTAGGCACCCTGTCAATATGCTTTCTCTAAGTCTACAAAAACACAATGCAATTATATACATTGGTGTCATAGAGACACTAGAATAAGCTATACAGTGAGATGCATGTAGTTAAGAGAAGCTGTGATAGAACCAATGCAAGTTAGGAACTACTATAAATGAGCTAAGTAATGTGTTTAGAGGTATGCTGCTAGCATTTAAACATTCTCTGCTTTGAATTGTGAGTAGAGTTATGGGTAGAAAGATGTTTCTTTAAAATGGAGGGGTAGATTTCAGGAGTTTAGGACATAGTATATAGAAGGAGTGATCTGTACATTGGAGTTTTGCTTCAGGGGCTTGGAATGAAAGTGCTGAGTGGTCTAGATCCCTGATTGTGTAGGGTGTGGATTCCCCTTAATTTGGCTGCCAGGGAAGAGAAAGTACGACAGTGCAAAAGCGTGAAGAGTTGTGTACTCAGCAATAGGTCACTGATAAAGGGTAAAAACAACTCATAATTTAGATATTATTTTGTATTTCTAGGAGACAACAGTCAGACTCACCGGGGAAGCTATGAATTTTGATAACTTTCTACAGCCTCTATAAGACAGCACAAAAAAAAAAAAAATATATATATATATATATATATATATATATATATATATATATATATATATAAATGGATCCACTATGTAATCTCGAAATACTGAAATCCCGAATTTCAGTATTTCGAAATTACATAGCCAAAAACCCAATCACAACACAATTCCGAAACTGCATAACCGTGAAATTCAAAATCCCGAAGGTATGCTACACATACAGCACACATATAAACACACACACACACACACACAACTCCCCCCACAATCAAATAAATGATTCCACACTACAGATAAGCAGGGGGGTAAGCCCCCCCTGCACCCCCCATGTGAGGTCTGCATCCCACACACCTCCCCTACTTAAATAGTCTAACTCCGAGATCACACAAACAGACACACAAACGAAACTCACATCCACACATTTTACAGTCCCTCACACACACACATCACAGTCACAACATATGCACACACACACTAAAACTCCTAACCAACACACTTACACATACATGCTTACATAAACTTCCACCCATCCATGCACACACCACACCAGCGAATTTCATGCTTCTGCCAGTTTCGGAACTTTGAGTTTTCGGCTATGTAATTTCAAAATACTGAAATTCGGGATTTCAGTATTTCGAGATTACATAGTGGACCCATATATATATATATATATATATATATATATATATAGGTTCATAGGTAGGTACTAGGCTATCGGCCCAAGGGCCTACGTAAGCCTAGCCAGCAAGGTACCATAGCTTACGCCATCCAAGAAAGTTATTTTCCTGTGCCACTGTCCAGCAGAGACACAGAAGTGATCCCCAGGGTGTATTTCCTATTTCCCATCCACTCATCGAGATTTTTCTTGAAGAGTGCTAATGAAGAACTTGGCTTGACATAGATGGGTAGCTTGTTCCAGAGTATAGGAAGTCTCTGGGACAGGAATCTATCCCTCCAGCATGTCCTTTTTATTGTGGTGACAAGGTTTAGTTCCCTAGAGAGTGTAGCTTGGAGGGATTGGGATTTCTTTAGGTGTAGCATGTGCAGCAGCTCTGGGTTTGACATAGATTTATATGTTAGGCAGAGATCACCTCGGAATAGGCGATATGCTACGGAGTAAAGCTGGAGTTCTTTGAGGCGATCAGTGTAGGGCATTTGTTTGAGGCCAGTAATCCTCTTTGTGAGGTTCTTCTGTGGCCTTTCCAGCTGCTGCAGATGTCTTGTGAGGTACATTCCAAAAGGGGCATTGTACACTATTATGGGTCTAATGAGTGATGAGTAGAGGGGAACAATGACCTCTTTTTTCCTGGATGAGAACCCTTTTATGATGAGATGTGCCACGTAGAAGGACTTCCTGACTACTGTGGCGATGTGACTATCAAAGGAGAGACTACTGTCCACCTGGGTCCCAAGGTCTCTTATCACGCATTCAGTGTTAAATAGATTGCTGCCTATGTGGTAGTGCATGGGTACAGAGTTTTTACAAAAGGGGATGACACTGCACTTTTTGGCATTGAGCTTGAGGCCATGGCTCTGACACCAGGCATCTGTCTCAGTGATGCCCGTCTGTAGGATGTCCACATCATTTGGGGACTTGACTATGTCTCCTAGTTTGCAGTCATCTGCGAACGTCATCAGCCAGAGGCCTTCTGTGTTAGCCTGTACTTCAGAGAAGTAGATACCAAACAAGAGAGGTCCCAGGACGGAACCCTGTGGCACTCCACTAATCACTGCCTTGAGGTCAGATTTGGAGTCTACAACTTTTACAGTGTGGGTTCTGTCAGTGAGGCAGTTGGCAACACATCTTGTGATGTAGGGATTTATACCTAGTTTAGTGAGTTTAGCTATAATTCCAGAATGGGGGATGGTGTCGAAAGCCTTGGCAAGGTCAAGATAGACTGTGTGAACCACCTTACCCTCATCCACGGCTTTGGTGACTGCCTCAAAGAAGTCGATCAGGCTCAGGAGGCATGATATGCCTTTCACAAACCCGAACTGGGTGGGATCCAGAGTTTGGAGGTTAGCAATGTCTTTGTTTATGAGTTCCATGATGATACGTTCCATGGCCTTGCAGACTAAGCTCATCAGGCTAATAGGTCGATAGTTCCCGGGATCAGTGGTGGCTCCCCCTTTGTGGAGTGGGATAACTGTTGCTGTGCACCATTCAGTGGGCACAAAGCCTGATGAGAGGCTATTATTGAACATGGTGCTTAAGTGGGGAGCCAGTTCATTCTGAAGTTTGTGTAAAATGCAGCCTGGGATGTTGTTCAGTCCCATGGATGCTGTGTTTTTGGCTTTAGAGAGTGCAGCTTTTACCTGCGTAGTCGTGATTACAGGGACTCTGCATTCTTCCTGTATAGATATGGGCTGTTTGTGGACTCTCTGCTGAATAAGTGCCCAAAGGGAGAACAGGTTGTCATACTTTGATATTTTTGTTTAAAAATCTGTTAGACTGACAAAATCTTGTTCAGCAATTTTTTTTGCAGTTTACATGTCAGATAGCTAAGTAGCTCTGATGGGACAGTGAAGTCCAAAAACTTCCAATCACTATATTAGCCCAACTAAAATTCAAATACATCTCTGATTGTACTGAGAACTAAGTTCAGTTGTCAGTACTCATGGCAAATTTAGTTATGTGAGTACTGGACTTCAAGAAGTGAGCTTCATGGTTTCAATTAATCTGTTGTGAGCCCCTGAGTCTGTTAAATCAGATGATCTCTCTCCCAGCTCAGTCAGTTTTACTGGAAGAGCATTGTTTCCACTTAAACTGATGTGGATTCGCGAGTCCTTAATTATGACCCATGGTAGCCTTCAGTGTTTAATGTTAATTTGAATACCTTGACTGTGTATCTTTTGCTGGGGCCCCACTGATTCTACTAATCCTGTTAAGTCTCTTGATTCTAAATATCAAGTTGCATTTGTTAGGGCCTTCTGACTTCTTTTTTCCTGCTGTGAATCCCAAAAAAACATTTCTGTAGGGATCCAGGGATCCTCTATTGATCTAAATTGACCCACTGTTTCAACTGGACTGTGCCTCTTATTTGACTTCATAGTACTATCAGCTTTTTTACTGGCTTTTATTTGGGCTTTTTGACTTATTTATATAACTGGACTCCTTAAATTAGTAATTATGTTGAAATCTCTCCTCAGCTAATACAAGTGTGGGGTCTCTGATTTTATTAATACTGTCAAGGCCTCTCAATCTAATATTTCCATAGGGGAGGAGGACTTGACCCTGTCAATCCAGCTGCAGCTCCAGGTGCTCTGTTGTTCTTTAAGGGGTCATGGGCTCTGCTTGTTTCACTAGGAATCCTGCCAAACTGTAATTCTGACCCCACTAACTAGTCATATATTTGATGTGAGAACTCAGTCAAGTGAAATAATGACTGACTGTCATTTTTATCCAAAATTCAACAGCATTTATTTAGATAGTTGCTTCACTTGTATCAGAGATAGAAAACTCATTATTTTGCTCATGAGCTGTACTGCACTGAAATAAGATGCACTTAGGGTTCAAAGCTGTGATGATTTTTTATACTATGTATTTTTAGGCCCTGTAGTGTTGTGATGATCAGGAACATTCCAGGACATCACCTCTTGTCAGAGCAGTGATTTTCCATAAGAAATGCACTATACTGATATATGAAGTAGTAAAGATTCAAAGATGAAATGACTTCCCCTCCTTGGCCTACTGCACCAGCGCTGGGGTTCAACTCTTGAAACTTGGTCTGCTGGGGCCATGCCAGAACTTTATGCCTCTGTGTCACACAGCCAGCAAAGATATAATCATTACGGAATTAAGAAAAAACAATCTAAAAATGCTTTGTACTGACATGTTAATAGTTGTTTGAATTTTAAAAAATTCAATTTTTTTTTATTATTGACAAAATACAGACATTACTGGGGAGGGGGGTGCTGGATACTTTATTGGAAACAAAAGAATTATTGTGACAGATAAGACTGGATGCTTGTACACCTCCAGGTCTTAAGGACAAAATATCCATTAGTAGTGTTTTAAAGAAGAGGGCTAACTTGATATGAATTGTTCCTTGAGTGGCACTTGATTAGTACAGGTGTAGAGGTGGACATTTTATTTGATGCCTTTTACACTTATAGACTTTTCCTTGTTAGCAATTTTGATGGATACTTTATTTAAGTTAATAATTAATTGTTCTTAATCTTTTGAGAATTACTAATCACTTTTTAGATACATACATTTTAAATACATCAATAACACACTCCAAACCAGGAAAAGTAGAAAAACGAACCAAAAGACAAGTGGCAGGACGATGGATCCTCTTTATTAAAGCACACTTTAGTGCTTTCGTCAATGGTATAAATGACTTCTTCAGAATGGAAAAAAAAAACTTATACTTTCTCTGCTTATATAATCAAATAAAAAATCAGATGTTCTCAATGAATCAATCAGCTTCAATCCAACCTGTCTTAAAAACACAGTACATATATTGTTTTTAAACATACTACAAAACATACACAATGGTTGAGTTAGAATGCTGTAAACAAAAAATACTTTAAAAAGCAAATTCAGCTTTCATTTTTAAAACACAACTAATAGAAATCACATCGAGTCCAAGGGGTACAATAGCATTGTACTTTATTTGCCACTTTAGTTCTTTACACTGCAAAAAAAAAATGTCCCCCTCTTGGACCCATTTCAACTTTTTCCATAGCCATGTATTTAAAATAATGTTCTGGGTGGTTTTTAACATGTTTTGCAAGTGCATTTTTTCATCTAGCCTTGACATATCGTACTGGTGTTGGTAAATTCTCTTTCTAAATGGCCCCTTGGTCTTACCAATATAAAACATTCGACATACTTGGCACGCTGCCATGTAAACCACAACAGTAGTAAAACAATAACGTTTGATAGTGGTTTTAATATACTGACCAGTACCTATTCTTACCCCTTCTCCTTCTAAAATAAAGTTACACTGGTGACATCTTCTACATTTGTGTAAACTTCTTTCAACCATTCTTATTGCTTCTCAGCAACTTTCTAAAACAAAGATCCTTCTTATAGACTATAGTAGGTTTATCTTCTACTTTAGACCTAATGTTTTGTTCCGTTGAAATGCTCCAGTTTTGTCTTATGACCTCCTTAATCTCATAGAAGCAAACATTATATGGTAAAATCAAAGCTCCTTTATAATTGGTCTGTCTTTGCACAGTGTCAGTACCATTTTGCTGCACAAATGAAAGCTGAATTTACTTTTTAAAGTATTTTTGTTTACAGTATTTTAACTCAACCATTGTGTATGTTCTGTAATATATTTAAAAACAATATATGTACTGTGTTTTTAAGACAAGCTGGATTGAAGCTGATTGATTAATTGAGAACATGTGATTTTTTATTTGATTATGTAAGTAGAGAAAGTAGAGGTTTCTTTTTCATTCTGAAGAAGTCATTTATACCATTGACAAAAGCGCTAAAGTGTGTTTTAATAAAAAGGAGCCATCGTCCTGCCACTTGTCTTTTGGTTAATTTTTCTACTTTTCCTGGTTTGGAGTGTGTTCTTGCTGTTGGTTTTAAAAGGTGAGCATGGAGACGAGTACAGGAAGTGGTGGAAATCAACCATGTTTAGAATCTGTGCTTACCAAATCTATTACTACTTTGAATGAACTTATCTCTAAATTAACCCAGCAGTTGTCTGTGTTTACGATCCTGAGTGCCTCATGTTCATAGGTTCATAGGTTGGTACTAGGCTATCGGCCCTAGGGCCTATACAAGCCTAGCCATAACAATTCCCTGGCTATTTCTTCCCTCACTATTTACTTCTAGCAGGGCAACTGACATGATCCTCAGGGTGAATTTCCTTTCTCCCATCCAGACATCAAGGTTCCTTTTGAAGAGGGCCAAAGAGGCGCTCTGCTTGACATGTATGAGCAGTCTATTCCAGAGTTTGGGGAGTCTCTGGGTCAGGAACCTATCCCTCCAGTATGTTTTGCTTATTGTGATGACAAAGTTTAGATCCCTGGAGCGTGTGGCTCTGAGAGATTGAGATTTCTTTAAGTGTAGCATGTCCAGCAGCTCTGGGTTTGACATGGCCTTGTATGCTAAGCAGAGATCGCCTCCGAGTAGATGATATGCGACAGAGTATAGCTGGAGTTTTTAAGGCAGTCAGCATAGGGCATCTGCTTTAGGCCTGTGATTCTTTTGGTGAGGTATTTCTGTGGCCTTTCCAGTTGTTGCAGATGTTTGAGAGGTACATACCAAATGGGGCGTTGTATTCTATAATGGGTCTAATGAGAGATTTCTATATAATGGGTCTAATGAGGGATAATGCATCAATTGTTTGGTTCCAGGTACCAATGGCAGTGAAAATAACCTACAAATAGGAGAAGATTTGGGGATAACGCCAACACAAAGAACTACACATCCCACAGTTCACTGGGGTGACAGTCCTATGACTCACGTGACTAATGATGATGTCAGAGGCCGATTGCAAGCAGAAAAGGCTGGGGACGATGAGTTTTCTTTGAACACATGGTTACAAGAAGGTTTGGCTCATAATTTTTCAGTTGAGAGGACTACTACCAGTTTGGGAAACTTGGATAACCAACTAAAGACTTTGCAGCAAAAAATCGCTGAAGTTTAGAAAATTACAACTGGAGAATAGTTACCTGAGGGAATGCCTGAAAAGGGAGCAGATACCTAAGGCACTGAGTCTATGGAAATACACTACTGGATGGGTGTATGACTCTGTTCTACATTGTGAACTTTTGTCCCTGTTTAACAAACAGGGTTGTGAGCTGATTGCGTTATTTATTAAGGACAATGATAGGCAAATGAATGTGCTGAATGAAACAATTGTTAAACTTAATAATTCTATACAAAATGATTTACTGTTTGAAAGTAAAGTTAATGTCTATAGAGCTAATTTTTGGAAATAGACAAAGTTATTAATGACCTCAAAAACAATAAAGCTAAAAAATTGTTAAGAGACGAAAATGATTATGAAGCTGATAAGGGTGAAAATCATGTTGTTAATGTGAATACAGAAAGTGGGGTTACCAACACACCAGCCAATGACAGTCTTGATGACAATAATGGTGGAGCCACTTTAGTAGCTCCCCCTCAGAGGAGGTCTGAACGACTAATGAATCGGAGGGGAGGGGGCTACAATGGAGGGAGAGAGAACAACAGTTACTCACAAACAGCATGGAACAGCAGGGGCAGTTGCAGGGGGAGAGGCAGGGGGGTTACAGCAGATATTGAATTTTGAACATGAGTTACAAACTGATGAAGATAATGACAATTTGAAATGTACTATTGTTACTGACAAAAGTGGTGACTTTACGGTTTTTAATTTAAGTAGTACCTTTGTACCCACTGAATGGGCAGAACTGTTTGAAAAAGGTTTTTCATTTGTTCCTTTAAGAAAAGGAAATATTGAAGAAATTCTAGTACAACTTAAGTTGTTTACTAGGAACATTAATTTAAACACCTATTTTGAAAACATAGTGTCAGACAGAGCAATGCCCTGAAAGAGAATCAGTACATTTAACCCCCCACTTCACCCCCTTGTCAACATCTTTGAAAAAATTTGTGAAAAGGACATTAGAGACATTTATTCCATCAAAAAGAACAACTCCCTCAACTTTAGTAATCTCAGTGTTTCTGAATCAGATTTGTTTAAAAATATAGCATCAATGAAAAATCTAAGAAGTATGAAACCTGACAAAGGTGGGGGGTTGTTATGAACCACATTGATTATGTCAACAAACTACTAGGAGTTTTATACACAGATACTTATGAGGAAGTGTCCATTAATGAAAGAAATATTGCCTACCAGAGGATTGATATACTATTAGAAGAACTATTGTTAAATAGTCAGATTAGTTTACAAGAATATGAGTATTTGAATGTAGACCATCCTATGACACCTACAATTTTCGGAATTCCAAAAATACAAAAGAGTGTTTGTGACTTAGCACTAAGACCTATCATGGCTGCTAAAGCCTCTAAGACCTTCTCACTGGCAAAATTTGTAGATTTCCATGTCAAGGGCATCTAGGATAAATTCCCAGATATTTTTAAGGATTCGTGGGATTTTTTATCTAAAGTTAATTCACAGATTTATTCAGATAAACTTTTGTTGGTCACTAAAGATGTCATTGACCTTTTTTCTGACATCCCCCATGATGAGGGTTTGGAAATGTTTTTTGAATTTTTGTTTAAAAATTCCGGGTTTAGCCATGATAATGTTCTTACCATTAGGGTGTTAATGGAAGCCATTCTTGAGAACAACTACTTGATTTTTGAAGAACAACTATTCAAGTGAAAGAAGGGAGTGGCAATGGGAGCGGCATGTTCCCCTGCATTTGCCAATATGGTATTAGCTGAGTGGGAAATGACCAAGGTGTTTGTTTCTGGGTACTCTGAAAGGTGGGTGATGTATGGGTGTTTTTTGGACAACATCATCATTTTT
The DNA here is from genome assembly GCF_019279795.1 of Protopterus annectens. NCBI lineage: Eukaryota > Metazoa > Chordata > Ceratodontiformes > Protopteridae > Protopterus > Protopterus annectens. The sequence continues at coordinate 431,249,837 of NC_056749.1, forward strand.
TGGAGGGATACCAGAGGAAAAACTGGATGAATTTTTTCAGTTTATTAACAACAATACCACCTTTCTGAGGTTTACAATGGAGGTTAATAGTGAAGTAATACATTACTTGGATGTGTCCTTATCATTGAACAAGGAAAACAAGGGTTTTGAGTTTACAGTGTACAGGAAACCCACCTATTCCAACTCCCTTCTATAGTTTACTAGTGGGCACCCACTGCATCAAAAAAGGTCCTTAATTAAAGGACAGTGTGTTAGACTAGCTAGAATGGTGATTTGTGAGGATGTCTTTATCAAAGAGCATCAGATACTTAAGGAAATGTTGTTGGTGAGAGGGTACCCAAATAAACTACTGAGTGAGCTGATTGGGGAGGTAGTAAATAAAATAACAAACGGTATTTTTAAACCCTTGTTAGGAAATACTGAACCCCTGACCAGTGTGAAGCAAAATGGTACTGACACTGTGCAAAGACTGACCAGTTATAAAGGAGCCTTGATTTTGCCATATAATCTTTGCTTCTATGAGATGAAGGCGGTCATAAGACATAAATGGAGCATTTTTTTCAATGGAACAAAACATTAGGTCTAAAGTAGGAGATAAACCTACCATAGTCTATAAGAAGGATCTTTGTTTTAAAAATTTGCTGTAAAGCAATAGTGCTAGAGTGGCTGAAAGAGGTATACACAAATGTAGAAGATGTCACCAGTGTAACTTTATTTTAGAAGGAGAAGGGGTAAGAATAGGTACTGGTCAGTATATTAAAACCACTATCAAACGTTATTGTTTTACTTCTGGGGTGGTTTACATGGCAGTGTGCCAAGTATGTCAAATGTTCTATATTGGTAAGACCAAGGGGCCATTTAGAAAAAGAATTTACCAACACCAGTACAATATTTCAAGGCTAGATGAAAAAATGCACTTGCAAAACATGTTAAAAACCACCCAGAACATTATTTTAAATACATGGCTATGGAAAAAGTTGAAATAGGCCCAACAGGGGGACACTTTGATTTATTTTTGCAGTATAAAGAACTAAGGTGGAAAATAAAATGCAATGCTAGTATATTCCCTTGACTCAATGATGTGATTTCTATTAGTTGTGTAGAGTTTTTTTTTTCATTTTGAAGAAGTCATTTATACCATTGACGAAAGTGCTAAAATGTGTTTTAATAAAGAGGATCCATCATCCTACCACTTGTCTTTTGGTTCATTTTTTTACTTTTCCACATTTTAAATACAAATTAAGTGCCTACTGACTGGTTTGAATTGTCTTGAATTTTTATGTTTATGCGATAGTTTATTACATGTTATCACACTGCCAACCCAGCTATCAGGAATTTTGTAAAGAATTCTATATAATTGCGAATATTGATATGATTTATATAGAAGTGTGTGTAAAGTACTGAGCTAAGATGTAACCACAGCGTGCCCTATTGGAATAGAGCAGGAATGTACTTGCACTATTGTGACTTTTTAGATGTATATGTTTAATGGAAACTGGAACACAAAAAATTCAAAGAAAATAGTTGAAATTAAATTGTTGTATTATTGCATCATAAAAGTTAGTTTCAATGCATCAAGGAGACAGGATATCTATAACTAGGGTGCCTTCTGCATTGTTTTGTAAGTGTTTTATTGTTTTATGTCTCCTAGCAGTTGCAAACATCTGAAGGCTATGTATTTTCACAGAGAGATGCTAAATTCTGTTAGGTTCTGACAAAGGGGGTTTAGCTTGGGAACTAAAGTCAGGTGACAAAAAGTGATGTCATCCAAGCTAACCCAGCAGTAATATTTGATATTAATTTAAAAACTCTCTCAGAGAGAGACTGTGCATTTTGTATTTTGTCTTTGATCTAACAAGAACATCCACTCATCACCACATCTGCACTTGTCTTGCTGTAAATGAGTTTTTAGGGCATAGTAACTCTTTTATATTCAGATAGGAATATAATAAAGTATAGTTTAGATGTTTTCTTTATTTATTTGAGACTGTCCTGCAATGCTGTTTTAAAGATTTGCTGTGATTTTTAACTGTGATGTAACTGATTACTTACCGAGTATTGTCTTGTTCTTTATTCTTTATTATTAAATATATGTAAGCCTTTTAATTGTGGCTGGTCTGCTTAGAGATATTTAAGCTCTTAGTGTACTTGCATATCTATTTGGTGACACTGCACAGGCCACTCCTACATAGCCTTGCTCTGGGTCAGAGTTCGATTTGGATTAATAGTAACATTACACAGTAAGATTGGACAACCTTTGTTAAGGGCCTTACAGTAGCTGATAAGTAGTGGCTGGTGGGAATGGAAACTACCTTACAGTTTGGGCAGAAGGAGGCATTGCTTGTAAACCTGTGCCAACCTTTCCCAGGAGTGTGTGTGCATGTGTGCTTGTATATAAATCAAATCTCAAAAAGTTTGTGTGTCAGCTACTTGTGCAGGGACACAAAGCATTGGTTGGACAGAGAGGGTACTGGAGATCTTGGTTTGGCCACTCAGCTGAGATCTCAATCCTATAGCTGTGCCAGTGGGGAGTCTTATTGGGGATCTGGAGAAAGAGGGAGAAACCAGCCCCAGACTGACTGTGATCTCCCTGTGCTCTTAAGGGGAAACTGCACTTTACTGTGTGTGTGTACTTGTTATCCTCCCAGTGTGTACATCCCCCACTGTTGCCAGTGGTGAGGATTGAGCATCCTTGATTACTGGGCCAGTGAAGGGGCATCAAACATGTTAAAAAATATTTTATATCTTAATTCATGTTTTGAAGTATTAAATTATTGTGATTTACGTTAAGAAATACCCAAGTAAAAAAGCAGAAGGAATCCCAGAAAACAAAGCTGTAGCACAATTATTTTAATAAAAACAAACCTTGACAACAAATATTGAGCACTTTCGTACCGAAGTGCTTCGTCAGACAAATAACATCACTGCAAAACAAATTTATATAGTAAAACAGCAGTCATCAATTATTAAAATGAGCAATTATCACTTAACTAAATCCCTTGATTTTAGAATGGGTCTTAAAGAAACCCTGTCATTGAGGCCAGATTTCCTTTCAGCACCAAACCTCAAAATCCACTGAAGTTCTCTCTGTTCAGTATAATTCTTTAAATCACCACCTCTGGGATTGTTAAACACTACCCCCATTACTTTAAAAACAAAACTATGTTGCAAGTCAGATTCTAACACATGTTTAGCTAAAGCATTTGTAGCATCACACTTTTTTATGGCATAAAGGTGCTCATGAATCCTCTCAAAGAGAATTCTATTAGTTTTCTCTATATAGTAACTGTTACAATCTTTGCAGGTAGCTAAATAAACCAGGTTTTTGGTCTTACAATTAGCATTAACTTTAAAGAAAAATGTTTGTCCAGAGACAGGACGTATAAATTCATTAGTATCATCTATATGAACACAGTATCTACAGCTGCCACAGGGATGAGTCCCTGTAAAAGACTGTGATGGGGGAACTCATTGTAACTGTCTCTATAACAGAGACATCTTTTCAAAGATTATTTTATTTTTATAACTAATAAGGGGTTTCTCACCTATCAAGTCTCTAATACAAGAGTCTGAGGTTAGAATGCCCCAGTTAGAATAGATAACTTCATTGGCCTGCTTAATGTCACTAGCAAATGACAGGGTCAGGGGAATATGTCCACCTCTCTGTGGACATGGTCTCCTATCAAAATAGTCACCATCTTCAGAAAAGTATGGCTTAGCCCTCCCTGTCCTAAGATTCATGACTTCTTTTGTCATTGTGTCCACTTCAACATTACTATAGCCTCTGGTCAGGAACTCATTCGAAAGTGTACCCAAATCTGCTAGAAAACCTTCTTCAGTATTATTCAATCTTGACATCCTCATCCCTTGTCCCTTCAAAACATTCTGTACATGTGTCGGATGCATGCTATTACACTGTAATAATGTGTTCTGTCTACAAGATTTTCTAAAGAACCTAGTTGTAAAATTACCTGTGGCTTCCTTATTAATCTTAACATCCAAGAAAACTACTTCTTCCAAGGATACAGAAGAAGTAAACCTTAGAAAGGAGGTGGTACTATTCAAATAATCCAAGAACTCATTCAACTGTTGGTTGTCACCCTTCCAAAAAAGTATGACATCATCAACAAACCTTCTGTAAAATATAACTGAAGTATTGTAATGAGTACCAAAAACATAGTGTTCTTCCCAATGAGCCAATACCATATTGGCGTAGCTATTAGCACATGACGTGCCCATAGCTACACCCTTTTTCTGTAAATAATATGTATTCTGGAACATAAACACATTATTTTCAAGAATAACTTCCAAAAACAAACACAAAAGATCAATATGTTTCAATTCATAACCACTGTGTTTTAACAAGTATTGTTTAACCATAATGATGCCATCAGTATTAGGGATGCAGATAAACAGCTATGTTAAGAAATAGGTTACTTTTAAAAACTAGCTTCTATGGTATTCCATACAGACCTTGCCGTTTATTACCAGTGGTACCTTTAAAAGCAGTAAAGTAGCTGATTGGTTACACTTTGAAGTCCTGGATGTTAAACAGAGATGAAAGCGTTAAGTGTTTTGCTTGTTTATTGTGTTTGAACATTGGAATTGCTACTTTTTATTAATCTTCATTTTTTGTTTACCTTGGATTTGATTTTGATTTGGAATGCAACTGTGGCAGTTGGCCTTGATCATAGCTACTGTTGGTGTTGGTATTACACTGCAGGAGCACTAATGGATGAAATTCCATTCCTTCTGTACTTCCATCTTTATTTTTTGGTTAAAAGTTGCAGAACAATGGAGAATACAGAAAGCTCCACTGTCAATGAAAGTTGTTTCATTGAGTTTACCTCAGTCTGTCAGCATTTGGAACGAAAGTTGTCATTAGGATGGCATGCTTACACTGAAAGCAACAGTGTATTTTTTCATCTACTTTCTGAATACACCCCTCTTCCACTTCCTTCCACCCTTTATATTATTTGCCTGCACACTAACAACTCACATCCTTACTCCCAACTAATTTCAAAATACTTCCTTTCTACCCTTTTCTTATTCTTCTCTCCTCTGAGACTCACTTTATTTCACTCACAACACAATACCTTGCATTCTCTTCCCCTTTTCCACTTACTAGCCAACATCTATATGTTTGTTTTGAACCATTCTAAATATACTTCAACTACAACTCTGCTGTACTTTCCCAATCTCCTAAGGTTAATCCTCTACCCTGTTTACTTCATTCTATCAACTACGTCTTTACTCCCAAACTAGCTTAAAAACTGTGTTAAGCAAATTGCATATTGAAGAATAAGATGTCACTCATTCAATAATCTCCGCTCAATATTCTGTTTTCTCCACCATCTTTTAAGGCATTTCTATACTTCTATCATAACCAAACATGATTTTACTTTCATAATATTATAAAAAAAATCACTTGACATTTCTCAAAGTTTTTCTCATATTTGTGTAAATACTGTTTTATTTTGTATGTGTGCATGTATGCGTGTGTGTGTGTGTGTGTGTGTGTGTGTGTGTGTGTGTGTGTGTGTGTGTGTGTGTATGTGTATATATATATATATATATATATATATATATATATATATATATATATATATATATATATATATATATATATAGGTGTGTATGTGTATATATATATATATATATATATATATATATATATATATATAAATCAAAGTGAAAGGTGCTTGGTATGACATCTGGACAGAGGAAGGACAACAAGGAGACATGGTGGTGGAATGAGGAAGTACAGGAGAGTATACAGAGAAAGAGGTTGGCAAAGAAGAAGTAGGATTGTCAGAGAGATGAAGAAAGTAGACAGGAGTATAAGGAGATGAGCTGCATGGCAAAGAGAGAGGTGGCTAAGGATAAGGATAAGGCATGTGAAGAGTTGTATGAAAGTTTAGACACTAAGGAGGGAGAAAAGGACCTGTACCGATTGGCTAGACAGAGGGACCGAGCTAGGAAAGATGAGCAGCAGGTAAAGGTGATAAAGGATAATGAGGGAAACATACTCACAAGTGAGGAGAGTGTGTTGAAGAGATGGAAAGAGTACTTTGAGGGGTTGATGAATGAAGAGAATAAGAGGGAGAGAAGGTTGGATGAAGTGGGGATAGTGAATCATGAAGTACAATGGATTAGCAAGGAGGAAGTAAGGATAGCTATGAAGAGGATGAAGAACGGAAAGGCTGTTGGTCCAGATGACATATTTGTGGAAGCACGGAGGTGTTTAGGTGAAATGGCAGTGGAGTTTCTAACCAGATTGTTTAATGAAATTTTGGAAAGTGAGAGGATGCCTGAGGACTGCAGAAAACGTGTATTGGTACTGATTTTTAAGAATAAGGGTGATGTGCAGAGCTGTAGTAACTACAGAGGGATTAAACTGATCAGTCACAGCATGAAGTTATGCGAAAGAGTAGTGGAAGCTAGGTTAAGAAGGGAGGTGATGATTAGTAATCAGCAGTATGGTTTCATGCCAGGAAAGAGCACTACAGATACGATGTTTGCTCTGAGAGAGTTGATGGAGAAGTACAGAAAAGGTCAGAAGGAGTTGCATTGTGTTTTTGTAGACTTAGAGAAATCATATGACAGGATGCCTAGAGAGGAGTTGTGGTATTGTATGAGGAAGTCGGGAGTGTCAGAGAAGTATGTGAGAGTGGTACAGGATATGTACGAGGGTAGTGTGACAGCAGTGAGGTCTGCAGTGGGAGTAATGGATGCGTTTAAGGTGGATTTGGGATTACATTAAGGATCAGCTCTGAGCCCTTTCTTATTTGCAATGGTGATGGACAGGTTGACAGACGAGATCAGACAGGAGTCCCTGTGGACTATGATGTTTGCAGATGACATTGTGGTCTGTAGTGGGAGTAGGGAACAGGTGGAGGAGACCCTGGAGAGATGGAGATATGCTCTAGAGGAATGAAGGTCAGCAGGACTAAGACAGAATATATGTGTGTAAATGAGAGGGAGGATAGAGGAGTGGTGAAGATGCAAGGAGTAGAGGTGACGAAGGTGGATGAGTTTAAATACTTGGGGTCAATAGTTCAGAGTAATGGTGAGTGTGAAAGAGAGGTGAAAAAGAGAGTACAGGTGGAGTGGGTGGAGAAGAGAGTCAGGAGTGATTTGTGACAGACGAGTACCAGTAAGAGTGAAAGGGAAGGTCTACAAGAGGGTAGTGAGACCAGCTATGTTATATGGGTTGGAGACAGTGGCATTGACAAAAAGGCAGGAGTCAGAGCTGGATGTGGCAGAGTTAAAGATGTTAAGATTTTCACTGGATGTGACGAGGGTGGACAGTATTAGGAATAAGTATATTAGAGGGTCAGCCCAGGTTGGAATGTTTGCAGACAAAACCAGGGAGGCAAGATTACATTGGTTTGGACATGTGATGAGGAGGGATGCAGAGTATATTGGGAAAAAGATGCTAAGGATGAAGCTACCAAGTAACAGGAAAAGAGGAAGGCCTAAGATAAGGTTTATGGATGTGGTGAGAGAGGACATGCAGGTGGTTGGTGTGACAGAGCAAGATGCAGATGATCCGCTGTGGCGACCCCTAACGGGAACAGCCGAAAGAAGGTGATGATATATATATATATATATATATATATATATATATATATATATATATATATATATAATTATGCAATATTTTCTATATCTGTATTTTCTAATTTTTGTATCTGTGGAGCTTTTCTCCCTGGTCCTCCACTGAAAATGTGTTTAATCCCAGTTGACGTTTCCCAGTAAACAAAGATAAATGAATAAATAATAACTAAAATAACACAATCCTTGCTATGGAACTCCCAAAATATTAACCCCTCCCCCTGCCTGGCACTTACCAATTAGTGGACTCAGTACTGAAGAAGTGAAGATTTTAGAAATGTGCCAGATACAGAATAGTGCATTTTGTTCTGATTACAGTGAATAAAGTCAACGATAAATCACATCAAACTGAATACCATAAATTTCAGGAGGGAAAATTATATTAAAAGAGGGCTCTATCTTATCAGTTTTTTTACTGAAAAGAGCAGTGGATCAATGACATACATATGTATAGAAAAATATGTACCCTAGTAGGTCCATTACTTGTTTGTACTTAAGTAAACACAAAGAGAGAGCCCTTGTCATTGTCTAAAACTGAAGCCAAGAAAGTAAACACACAATGCTATCTTTCAGCAAATGCAGTATAAAGAAGACAGATGGGTTTACTAAAGTAAACAGAGGAAATTAATATGGTTAGGGCAGCAGTCGTACAAACAGCAGAAGATAGCAGAAGACATAGAAGAGGACTTAAAACCTTTTTTATAACTCGGATCATGCTGCAACTGAGCAGCACCACATGCAGTGCAGTCAGTAAGAGCACTCCGCTGTACAGGTGCACTGGTGTGAGACAAGTCAAGCTCCATGATCCATACCTATGGAATGACGGGTAATAAATCATCACAACTCTGTAGTCCCATATGCATACACACAGCGTGCAGATGCTAAAATCAGCGTTCTAGAGGGGGGGAGGCCTGAATCAAAACATATAACTGCCATTGTCGCTGGACTCCTTGACCCCCAGTGCGAATGCACACACACACCTTAACCCCAAAGAACCTGACTTAAAATAAAAAAAATCTCCTAAAAGAGACTCAAAGAAAAAGAAAAGTACTATTTTTTAGTACTAGTATTTGTTACATATTTTGTTGCAGGCATTAGGCAGCAACTGGATATTATTAGCCTCAGCCAAAAACCATCTAACTAATACTCCCTAACCCAGGGTCTCATTGTAAAGATATTAAAAATTAAACATACCGACATCAGTTACCTTTAGGGACCAGGAACATCACTAAGCCCTTCCCCTTTCCACCAACCAATCTACACCTTCCTGTGCTCTGACTCATCTCCTCCTCTTTTCTAGCTTGTCTACACTGATTAGGCTATCACCCCCTCTCATCCTCACTTTCTTTTTTTTAGTCTTCTGACTAGGTAATCTCCACCCACCTGCTAACCTCCCTCCCTTCCTACTCTTCTGGTTTCTCTCTCTCCTCCAAACCCCACTCCCACTTCACTCACTGCCTCTTCAGGCTTCCTTGGACAAAAGTTTCTCTTCTCCTCCATGCTATTACTCCCTCTTATATATTTCCTATCTTAACCATCTATGAAACCCTTCATAACCCTAATGTTCACACCTCTATTCATCACACCTCATTCATTCCATTCATTCTCTCTCACCATCATGCAAAACTCACTGCCCTGCTAAAAACAGATTCCTAAAATAAAATCAATCACTCTCAGCCACCTAATACCCTAAAATCAACAAAAGATACCTAAAAAAAAAAATTTCAAACAAAAAAAATCTAATACTACTTAAAAAAAAATCTACAAGATAATAACATATCCACCCCAACCCATGTCAACCACTGAACTTAGACCCCAAAGCACTGAAGATGCAGAACCCTGGTAGAATCCCTCCCTCCTCATCCTCATCCTCTTGAGTAACTGTAATAAGATTCAAAGCTGCTTGCCACAGCTTACATTCCTCTGTATTGTCTATGAAACATGGCTTAAGGATTGCACTATTCTCACTGGAAATAGCATCCTTACAACCAACTTACCACTTCCCCCCCTTACACCCCCTCAACCAAAGTCCAAACCAACCTGCCTTCAGCCTCTCCAACCCATTCTTATATTAGAACCCTAATCATTCTCCTACCTCCAATCACCCCAACTTTCACGTAATATCCAATAATCCTTAATAAAACAGAACTAAACAAACTATCTACACAACCTATAACCACATAGCTATTTTTATAACAGAATGCCCTTATATTAACACCACTGTAACAAACAATCTTAGACACTACACTGGTTAGAACTACCTAACACTCAAACTTAATCAACATTCCTTAGATCCTCCAAATACCTTCAAATTCAAACCATTAAAGCTTTAAACTATCTGTATAACCCTTTTATTGTTCATGCCTTGAAAGAGTATTATTGTATTCTTATCTCCTGTGTGTTGTTTTTGTTTTATAACTACCTATCTACTTTTCTTCTTCTCGCCTCCCTCCAAAAAAACATGTATCAGTCCAGTTAGCCCAGTCAACAAATGTAAAATAAATAAAATAAAATAAATAAATAAAAATAAATAACAGCATTTTGTGGTAGGTTGCTATAGTTTAAAGGTTGACAAGAGATACAGTGACTCAGAACCAGATAAATGTAGTAGCACTCAACAAATAGTTTTAATTGATTGCTGGAAGAAGGGTGGATCCAAAATCGAAGAACTAAGAGCAGTGCATCTGCAAAATAGTCATAAACAAAATGTGGGCAGAACAATGAAACCAGTAGGATACATCCTGATGGAATGATCCTGAGCTGGTAACACAGTATTCAGCATTTTTCAGCAAATTACTAAATATGGGAGGGGATCTTGATGACTGCAGAGAGGCAGATAGTGGCATTTTACCTAGAACTAATTGCATGGCTGGTAACTATAGATGTGCTCCCTTCAGGTCAGTAATGGAGGTAAGGTGTGGAGCCATGACTTTGACTTGCTATTGTAAAGTGCACTCAACATCTTGGAATGTAATGCTGCATGCTAGACCTGTCCATTCTTATTGGGATTATAGTACAGTGGCTAGGCTGCACCCCCCCCCCCCCAAAGAGTGACACTCATTGCTATCCTCCCTTAGATGGCTCCTTCACCTTCTGAATTGCTACTTGCATTTGGGATGATTGGGTCATATTCAGTGCTTTGTCATTCTAAGCCAAGGAACCAGGCCAAGGTCAGCAATTCTGGCGGATGGGACAAACTAGGATGTTGTTGTTGTTGTGTCTTTCGGCTTATCCCAGTTAGGGGTCGCCACAGCAGAACTCCGGTCTGCTAATGTTTGGTAGTGGATTTTTATGTGCTGAGTTACCAGCCCTGACGCACAACCTTCAACGAAGGTACGCCCATTCACGCATGCCTCCACGCAGAAGACACTCTAGCTGAGAATCGAATGGGACAACGTCTTGCTGTGAGGTGACAACGACAAACTAGGATACATACAGAAAGGGTGTCAAGAGTCTATATCATGGTTGATAAAACAAAATGAAGTATACAGCTTGAAGGAAGATTTTCATGAAGAAAGGAAATATAGTTGTTGCATCTCTAGACCTTGATGTGACAAAGATCAATGTATTTAACTTTATTATTATTATTTTTATATTAAAACAGATACTCAAATGTAGAAAGTGGGTACAGGAACTGCAGTTCACTTTGTGAAGTAGTTTCATAGACTTAGACAGTGACTATAATGAATGTCTAAGGAGCCCACACACTGATGGGCACAGTTTTTTATAGGCATATAAACAAGAATTATAACTTAAAGTGCATAATTCATAAAACCTCACCACCAAGGACTTTGTTTTTGATCAGTGGCCATCTCATGTTTAGTCTATGGGCTTGTCATAAACCACAGGTTAAACTCAACGGTATTAAATGAGTGTGTTATCATTGACTCCCATCTTAGGGAAATCCCACTCATGACTTTCAAATCAAAAAGGTTGTTTGAACACAATCTTTTGGACTACACAATGAGTCAGCTGCTACAAGTGTATGTGGAAAAAGAGAAAGACTCTAGAAAATGCATCAGGGCCATTAATGAATTCTATAACAAGATATAAAACAAAACAAAAATACATATAGTCTATCATATTTAGGCAAAATAGCGACCCCTTGCCCCATGTTCCATTTTTACGCTATAACAAAAATAACACATGTATTAATATTCCTTTCTGTCAGTTTCAAGTTAACAGAGACCACATTTATTGACCTGAATAGGTTCTTCGAGAGTACAAATAATCAGATCTATCTTAGCAAGTTAAAATTGCACCACATTAGCTCTAATGTTATTTCTTAATTTAGTAACTTCTTATCTGACAGAACATTCAAAGTTGATGTTTGTAGTACAACTAGTGTGGGTTCTTTTGCAGCTGGTGCCCCCTGGGATCACTTTTAGGGTCCATTCCAGTCTTTTATAAATTATGTCAACGTTATTATACCACCTACTAATATTATCCTTTATGCAGATGATACCATATACACTCAATTGGACCCTCTTCATCTTCACCAAAAAGTGCTATAAATTTTTTTTTTTGCACTCTATCATTGCTTAATAGAAAGCGTTTTCACATTTAACTATTCAAAAACTGCAGTCATGATATTCTGCACACTGAGAACGTTTTAAGCTTTAAGTATAGTAAGTTTTAAAATTATGAAATACAACTTTAAATGTTGTCCAGCAATAAAAGTACCTAGGGCATCCACTTGATTCTCCCACCACTTCCACATTCACATTGGTGGTATGGTGGGAAAGGTAACCACACAAATGAAGGTCATGTACTCCATTTCTAACCACCTTACCTCAAATGCCAGAAGAGCATTAGTTTTCCAAACTTGAATACACCTTCCTCATGTTGACCTGTATTCCTCAAATAATACCACCCTAATACAAAGTACGATAAATGAAATTTGTAGATTCATAAACCTATTCCCACAGATGGAACATCACTGTTTCGCATTTCAGAATGCTAACTTACTAATCACCCCTGCCCAAGCCAAACTTCTCCTCCTCAAACTGACCTACAAAATTCTGCATAAACAACTTTTTTTCTAAGCAATAAGCATCACATAGTTTCCTTACTCACTTTGCAGCCAAGAGGCTAACGTCCTAATATTTTTACATCTCTCAGCAATTCAGTTTTGTTGTCAAAAGAAGTTTTAGTATAATAGTTCTATCCAACAGGAACCACTTCCTGCAAAATATTAGAAAAATCAGACAATAATCTTTTAAAAGAAAATTTGGTGGCTAAATAAGAGATTTACAAATGTTCCTCTTATATTGATAAAACCTTGTTGCATATTAGCACTTTCTAAGCATAAATCTACAGGGGTTAAAACCTTAATAATTTTATATTTTTCATATACTGAGTGAAAATAACTTTTCAGCACTATACATATATAAACAAAATAAAGAGCCTTTTAAAATCATGTATTCCAATACTTTTAGAACTATTTATTGTGTTCAATTATGTTTTAAAGTGTATTCCATTACTGTATTAATCTTGACATGCAGGAGACATTAATTTACAATATTCCTTTGCACTGCATCTTCTACTAGGGTTAGCACATAGACTTCTTCAACACTGCTGTTTCATTTTCTGTAAAGTTGTGCTCTTTTATCCTGATCAGGGATGAAAAGGTCCAAGGACCAACCCACCCACCCATTTAACAAATATAAGTTAATACAAATAAAGCTTGATTAGGATAATTTAACTAACTTCACGTAGGTTGATATAGGATATTGTCTACAAGTGAACTTAAATTGGTAGATTAATTTCTCTGAGCTTTTATCATAGTAATTAAATTATACAAGACTTTGAGCTAAATATGTTACATCTACCATTTTTTCATTGAATTTAAATTCAGATTTTGTTTTTCTTTAGTTTATTGCTAAAGAAAATAGCAAGAAAGTTCAAAGAGCAAAAATCATGGAAAACACTGTTCATGGAAACTCCAGTGTTTCTATGAACCTGTCAGAATGTAATGCAATTTGACAGCAGTCACATCTTTTTGATAGGTACCAACAACATTTATTGGCATGCCAGCTTCCAGGCAACAGAAAACATAACCTATTTATTGGGGACACACCTTGACCCCTCCAGTCTCTGTCTTAAAAACTCTATGTAGATGGGGTGAAAGGGAGGGGCAGCCCCTTAAATATGGAATTAGCAATTTATGCACTGTATGTATCTGTCTGTCTGTCTGTCTTTCGAACCTGTCTGTACTGATTTCATATCTGTCTTGTCTATCTATATAGCTACCTTTCCGATTAAATAAAATATCAGAGGATACCATGGGAAAAAGTGCCAGTTACTGTGAAATGGAAGACTCATAAGCTCATGCAACCACATCCTAGCAATTCTGGACCAGTACTTATGTTGGGTTCAGTTCTGTCCATAATTACCCACATGGTTTCCTACATCTGTTCGCTATGACCTGGCAAAGTAGGTATCAGGGAGTAAGGGCTGTGAACATTACTGTGGGATATTATCTTGATCACGGTCAACCTTTCAGAGACAAATACAAACAGGATCTCAGTGATGCATTTAAGTAGTCATGCAGCCTTTTATACTGACTCACAAGAAAACACTGGGCCAGCTTACACTGCAGAACATATCAGGGTACAAGTGCCAAGCTGTTCAGTAGTGCTGCAACCAAACTATGAAATACATCCACACATGTTGCCAGAAGTGCCCTAGTGAAACCCTGTTTAACCACAGACTGCACATGCTAACCAGGACTAATTCCTCCTGTTTGCTATTAACTTGTGCTTTTATACCCTGTAATATTCATCTTTTTACATTCTATTCTGTTTCTTCACTTGCAGATGATTGACATAAGTATTGCTTATGCATGACTGAATTCTTGCTTGCACTGGTTATATATAAATTTAATGGCTGTAGAATGTATTATCTCCTGTTCAACTGGTAATATCATATATGCTGTTGATACTGTATTTCTTACCAGTAGTTGGTAATTTGTATGATGTATGTATGTATCTGGAGTTTAGTTGTTCCTGTAAAAGACTGACTCAGTAGGAATTGTCTGGTCAAAAAAGTGACATAAAGAAATAATTATAACTAGTTCCTAATTAACATTTCTATTGTGTAATATTTTCAAATAGTGAGTAGAGTAGGACAATATTTCTATGGTATGTGAGAATCTTTCCCTGGACTTTAGTCTTGAGGAAAGGGAACATCTTGCAAACCAGCTAATACTTTTTCTCCTAATTTATGCAGCCTTGGGCAATTACTAATAAAGTATCAATAGTATGAATGTGTGTGAGGGTAGGGTTAGGGGCACTCAGAAGAACTTGTCCACCTACAGAAACCATTTAAAAGAGTATCTTATAGGAAAGGTATACTTCTAAAAGTAGATTTCAATATGTGTGTCAATACACAGCTCATCAAACTGAAGTTATTGTGTCTTTCGGCATTTCCCGGTTAAGGGTCGCCACAGCGGAACTCCGGTCCGCTAATGATTGGCAGTTGATTTTTACATACCGAGTTGCCAGCTCTGCTGCACAACCTTCAACGAAGGTACGCCCATTCACGCATGTCTCCATGCAGAAGACGCTCTAGCTGAGAATCGAACCGGACAGCGTCTTAGCTCATCAAACTGAAGTACTGCACCCAAAATAAAAGGATTTTATTTTTTAAAAACTGATTACAACTTTTCATGACACTACTTCAGTAGGTCAGGGAACCAATATAACATTTCTATGTTTTTTTAATAGCAAAGTAATAAGACTGATCTATCCATTTAAGGTGAACTGCATTTTTTAGGAACATCTGTTTATGTAACATTTCCTATACTAAAATAAACAATATAAAAAGGGAACCTTATACTTCTACATGTTTTTCCAGAAACAAAATAGGTTTAGGTTGCATAATACGTCTGTCCTACAACAAAGCATTTTAAGTCACAATTCTTACGTTTGGAGATGATGAATTTTACATACAATTTTAAAATAATTCACTGTGCACTTTTTGATTGTTGCATTTAAAAATGCATTTATTGGATATATAAAATCACTGTTCAGGAACATGTAGGTCTCTTGTTCAGAGGTTATTTGCTGATATATCTTTTTATAAACATTCTCACAGCTGGCTTTTTAGATGGTCTCTGGAAACTGTGTCATTCTTTCTTACTGACTTAACTGTGATTTATGCTAAATATAAATGGCTAAAAAGCCTTTTACAGTACATTTTAACCTTATTTAAGGTAAAGTAGCTAAACTAAAGTTTTTGTTCTGTTGTATATGCCGAGCTGCAATTCCTGGTAAAAAATCTATCCATCTGCTGTACTGTCTTGCTTAGGTGTTAGGTCTAACAGCTTTTCCTTGCCATCTGTGACTGAGACTTTATATTTCCTAAATCTGGTAAGCAAGGTTACAACTTCTAGCATTCTATAGTGTCAGTTTCTTACATGATTATCTATATTTACATAAATAACTTTGTGATAAACTGAGATGCTGCCAGCCCAGCTAGCTGGAATTTTGTAAATAATTATATGTCACTTGAAAATATTAATATGATTTATATATAAATGTAACACTGCCAGCCCAGCTAGATAGAATGTTCTAAATAATTCTATGTCATTTGTGAATAGTAATATGATTTGTATGCTTGCCTTAAAAATGTAAGAAAACTATATGTTCTGTACTGATCTTCAAGATTGTAACCACAGTGCACCCTGCTGGAAAAGAGCAGAAATGTGTATAATCTATATGTTAACGCAAATGTATGGTTTCATAGTAGAAATTGGGACATACAGAGTTAACTTGCAAAGCTCTAAGAAAATAAGTTGATACGTAAAAAGTTTTACGAAGTGTTATAAAGTTAGTTTATCTCAGCTAAGAGACAGGATGTCTAGGCTAAGGGCTTCTTTCTATTGTTTGGAAAAAGAGGTAATTAGATGTTTCCAAGGTAATTGTTTTACGACTTTCAGTTTTAGGCAAGCTTCTAAGACAGAATTGTCAGCTTCTGAGAGATAAGTATTTTTAACAGAGACACATTGAAATTTAAGTTCCTGCTAGCCTAGGAAACTTAGGCAGATGTGACAAGAATGATGTAATCGGAGATGATTCAGCAGTAATGTGTATTATTAACTTAAGAACTATCTCAGAGAAAAAGTGAGTGCATCTTGTATCTTGTCTTGGATCTGAAAACATTCCACTCATCAGCACTTGCTTGCTCTGTAAGTAAGTTATTTAGAACACAGTTTCTGTTAGAGATAGATAGAAATATAGGAAGAGTAGTCTAGATGTTTTCTGTATTTATCTGAGACTGTCCTACAATGTTGTTTTTAAAGTATTTCCTGTGAGTCTGAACTCTATTGTCACTGTGTTGAGTTAATGAGTATTGTCTTGTGCTTTTATTATTTATTATTAAATATATTTAAACCTTTTAATTGTGGCTGGTTTTGTGTAGAGATAATTAAGCTCAGAGTACTTGCATATGTAATTGGTGACACTGTACAGGCCACTCCTAAATAGCCTTAGCCTTGGACACACTTACCATCTGGATAATAGTAACATTACACAGTAGAATTGGACCCCCTTTGGTAAGGGCCTTTATAGTAGCTAATAAGGGTGGTAGGTGGTACTACCTTATAGTCTGGGCAGAATAGCTAGAGAACCTGTGCCAACCTTCCCAAGAAGTGTCTGTGTGTTTGTATATAAATCAAATTTCAAAGTGTATGTGTGTCAGCTACTTGGGCAGGGACATGAAGCACTGGTTGGACAGATAAGGTGCCAGAGATTTTGGCTTGATCACTTGGCTGAGATCTGAACCCTATAGCTGTGCTAGTGGGGAGTCTTATTGGGGATCTGGAGAGAGAGAAAGAGAGAAACCAGCCCCTGACTGACTGTGATCTTTGTGTGGTCTTGATGGAAATTGTACTTTATTGTGTGTGCACTTGTCATCCTCCCAATGTGCACATCCCTCACTGGTGTTAGCGGTGAGGATTGAGTCTCCTTGATTACTGAGGCAGTGCAGGGGCATCACAAACTGCATTAATTCAATGGCCAAAATTATAACTGATCTGTAGTGATAAGCTATTAATATTAATAGTAGTAATTAACAGTAATTAATAAGTTACGAATCAATAAAGATGCTTTAGAAAAGTAAAAAGATAAGTAAAGAGACAGGAGCAAAGCAGACTTGAGAAAACAAATAGAGATGCAGGAAAAGAGTTGAAAATGTGGGGCAAGAGTTTGGTTAGGGGACTTTATTGATACAATTTACTCAAATCTCCCCCTTTTTAATTTTATTGCTTTACCTCTCCAAGGCTGAAAATCTGCAGCTACCAGCTCCTCTCCTCATTCACTGTGTCTTCTGGACCGGTCTTATCCTCCACCAGGTACAATCAGACCCATGTCTAAGGCTGATGAGGAGATTGATGATACGGACGCAGCATCATACTGCTGCTTGGGAATATGCTGCAGCCCCCACCAAAACATAGCAGCCTTGCTACCTCTGCAGATGCTGCCTTTGGGAGGTGCATGCATTCTTCCATGCATGAACAACCTAGACCTAGTGGTATATTGCTTACAATGTGGAACTTGCCAAACCCTTGCTGCTGCTATTGCAGTGAGCCCTGGCTGTTGCCCCCACACAGGATTGGTGGGCTCGGGTCAGCTGCACACTCCCGTTCTTCCCCATCTGATCCCTCCAGTACCCAAGCTGCTACTCAAACATGATATCTAGGACACAGTAATGGCTTTACTCCTTTGTGTCACACAGCCAGATTTAAATCTCCTCCCTTGATATCATCTACCCTAATATCTTCAAGAGATACAATACAATGATGGTTCTTCCCAGCATGTTAGTGGCAAGTGTACTATCCTTTCCTTCTAATTTAAAAATAAAATTAATCAGGTTTGTCATTGGTCTCTGACAAGTCATTCCTTTCTGTAAAAATCCATTCCATACAAATCAAATTATGCTATATAGAATGGAACCCTGTTTACTTCTACAATGAACACGAATCCCAAATATTATTAAGCAACATGATCAAAACTATGTAAGTCAACACAATTCAGTTTCATTGCAAACAAATTAAAAGCATTTTTTTTTGCTAGAAGTAAAAGCCTCTGCATCACCACATGTAGGGAATAGCCCCTCCACCACTTCATTTAATTACATTAACTCCATAGTTGCACTTCTGCAGAGAAAGGGAAAATCCAACTGTCCCAAACCTCTATCCAACTCCTGTCAAATTGTAATCTCTAAAACAATGAAATACAACTGCAGCAGTATCTCAGTGAATACTAAAATGTTAAAATAAAGTAAAAGCAGCCTTGCAACTGCACTGCCAGAAAAAGTAAATAATGAGGAATAATTAAAAAAAAAAGAAAAATAATTTGTGGAAAGTGTAATCCAGTTTAATTGACACTATAAAAAGTCAGTCTCAATAAAAGCGTCATTGCTTAAAGACCATGTTCCTACCCTTTACTTGCTCAGTAATATTCAACTTTAAATTGAAAATCACCTGTTCCCACTAACCAATGTCACTCTAATTTGGGTCTATATTAGAAGACCGAATATTTAGGTGATCGAATACCTAAACATCGATCTAATATCGAAAGCAAAAAATGGCGAACGGATGATTTAACGCAGGGAAAGATTTCCCTTGGCCGTTCACCAGAGTTTGCTATTTCCCTACTGTTGACCGATCTTGCAGTTGGTATATTTAGTTGGGGGTGTGTGGGTAAAGTAATGTTTTTTGTGTTGTGGCTGAGGGACATGTTTCCCTGGGACGTTCGACATTGTGCGGTTTGATATTAGAAGATCGATGTTTAGGTGTTCGATCACCTAAACAGTTGGTCTTCTAATTTAGACCCTCTAATTTTTTGCATGATGAATGGACAACCAAGGACATTGTGCAGTATATGCTAGTCAACCAAGATCGATGAGCTAATAAATGTATAAATAGCTACAACTGCTTTTTGATATGGCATTCGCAGACCTATTATCGAGATGTTGACCACTTGACCTCTAGGGTGAGTGATGATATAAATGCACCTAGAATGGCTATCAGTTTTAGTATGGATTCTGATGGTATTAAAAGAGTCATTAGGAAAAACTGGAAGATCCTTAATGGGAACTCTGGGTTGCTTTCAGTTTTAAGTGAAAGCCCAGTATTTGCTTAGAAGAAAGGATTTAAGGATTCCTTGTCTTTTGGCACTGTGTTGGTCACATTGAGATGTTTGAGATATATATATATATATATATATATATATATATATATATATATATGTGTGTGTGTGTGTGTGTGTGTATACATATATATATATATATATATATATATATATATATATATATATATATATATATGTATACACACACACACACACAAACAATTATAGTACAGACCCCAAAATGAGTGCAAACAGATCCAAATAAACACTCCACAAATGATCCAGCACTTCAAAAAGACTTTCCACTCAATAGCAGCTTTTAGTGTAGATATATCCAATAAATCCCATTGCCATTCCTCATAAAAAAACGAACAAAAATGATCAACAACCAAATGGGTAAATACATTAATACACAGTGAAGAAGACAGCAGAAACCAATGCTACCATCTTAGTAGGTCATCTCCCAGCAATCACCGGCTGGAAACTTCAGCTCAAAACTTGAGCTTCATTTGTTGACATTTTTTAATTTGATATATGACCTTTCTTTAAGGTGTTGCTTGTATTAAATATTCTAAGACACTGATATCTTGCATGTATATATATATATATATATATATATATATATATATATATATATATATTCAGACCAAGATCCGGTGCAATAAAGGTTATCCAAAGTAGGCACAATAAGCAGATAACAGTTGAGTAAATAAATCGAGGGTTTATTATCCAATAAGTAAAGCTACCAACAACGAACATCAACGACCAAACATTCAAATTCCTTTAAGTATAGAATGCAAACATTTAGCGCTTTTAGCCAGGGATCTTTGGAATTCCTAAGACACACAAATCTGTTCAGGATCCCCCTTTGAGACCTATTGTGGCTTCACAGGGCTCAAAGACTCAGCCCATGGCTGTTTACGTGGATGCTATGACTAAGAATATTTACTCTAGATGGAATCATATTTTAAAGGATTCCTGGGACTTTTTAAGCAAAATCAATGAGATGGTTTTTAATGATGGGATGTTCTTTATAACAATAGATGTAAAAGAATTATTTACAGTTATACCTCAAAAAACTGGATTAGAATGGTTTGAAAATATCTTAGTGGAGATGGATTGGCTTACACCCTGTGAATTCAGGAATGCTCTGGTAAGCATGGAATTGGTGCTTAAATATAATTTTATATATTTTGAGGGGGATTACTATCACCAGAAAGAAGGGGTGGCCATGGGATCGGCCTGCGCACCCGTATATGCGAACATCATTATGCTATACTGGGAGAGAGAATAAGTTTTTAAAAGTGAATACAGCCAATACATTACTCAATACTTTAGGTTCCTGGATGATATATTTATTTTTTGGAAAGGAACCAGGGAGAAAATTGAGGAGTTTATAAGTTATATTAATGTTACAACATCCTTTTTGAAGTTTACACATGAGATAGAAACAGAGGTAACACACTTTCTTGATGTTAAGCTTACTAAGGACAGGATTAACAAGAAATACAAATCCAAGATATATATAGAAAAGAACATTTTTCGAATTCCTATCTGCATTACCACAGTGACCATCCCAAACAACTTAAGAGGAATATCGTCAAAGGTCAGATGATTAGGATGGCCAGAATGATATCAGATGACGAAGATTTTTTAAAGGAAATTATTTATTTAGGAAAACTCTTCAATGAGAGGGGGTACCCTAGCAACCTTATTAACTCAGTCAAGGGATTTGTGGTATCGGGTAGGGGAACAAGATATCAGCCCCTTTTAAGTGGGGAGAGCCAAGAAGCTGTAACAACCCTTGGTTGTACTGAACAGAATTTGAAAGGTGTAGAAGGAAGACAGGAGGAAGTGAGGTTAACACCATATTTGACTACCACATATTATTATGGAACCTATTGGTTAAACAGGGGGATACATGAAACTTGGAATATGTTTAAAAACATAGCCACAAAAACGGACGTTTTTAAAAACAAACTGAGATTCAGTTACAGGAGAAATCACAATATTAAGAACATTTTGGAAAGGAAAGGAAATACTATGATAGGTACCAATAGGAAACAAGGAACATATAAATGTGGAAGGTGTGCGCAATGTTCATATATATATAACAAGAAGGAGGTGATGATTGCAAGTATACCTCAAAAACTGGTGGCCGGAAGCTATAGTAGTTGTTATACCAAGGGCCTAGTGTATTTAGTAATTTGTACGGCATGTGAGAGTTTTTATGTTGGCAAGATGGAGAGGTTGCTGCGGAATAGAATTTATGAGCACACCCGTGATATAAACAGACATAATGAGAACAACGCATTATACAGACATGCCATTAAGTGTGACAAGGCCGATTTCAAGTTTTGGGTTTTGGAGGTGGTACCATACCCGGATAGAGGGGGAGATTGGGAAACCAAGATTCAATACAGGGAAATGATATGGCAACTCAGGCTTGACGCATGTTGTGGTAAAGGCCTGAATGATTATATTTCGATCACCCCAGCATTGAAGTTTTTAGCCTCAGACCCCAAACTGACTAAGGGTGTACAACAACAACAGGATGTGAGGGGTTTTTAGTTTTAGTTTCAATTTTAATTTCAATTTTAATGTTCAGTATTTATCAGCAGTTTTCAATATTGTATTGTATGAAACAAAACCTACCTGTGTTCCAAGTTGAAAACGAGAGTGTGTTAACAAGTATAATATAAATCTATTCATTTAGAAAACATTCCACATTTGATTCAGTATTTATTTTAACATTTATTTATCCATTTATTCATTTAACTATTTAACTATACATTTATTATACATTATATATACTTATACATATACACATTCCAACCATTTACTATGCATTTTTAAGCATTCGAATATTTTAATATTAATATTTATATATTTATATATTTACATGGTTTACATTATTAATTATATCAAATTATATTATATATATGATGTTTTACATTTTTATACATTCATATTTATATATCCACATTCATTAGTTTGGAAAACAGGCTTTAACTAGGCGTTCATTACCTGCTTTTTAATCTAGAAGTCGCCTAGTCTTTATTTCAGGCTTGAGAGCTGTTATTTTGAACCACTTATTTTTTCATTTTTAATTACATTTTTAATTACTTTTTTAACTATTTATTAATTAAAATTAAATTTAAACTTTTTAATAGGAAATGTTTTAAACTCCAAACGATACCACGTAAGATGCTTAGGGGTAATTTGGAGGTAGTTATTATACTAGTTATTACACTAAAACACGCTTTATGGGGTCATGGAATTTGATTTAACAATGTCATAATTTAAATGCATTTTTTAAAAAAAGTGCTACTATACCCGCATGTTCTTTCATGGAAGGAATAATGTATTTTAGCTGACAATACCAGTGTTTGTTCATATGAGATATTACACAGATAGGGCTTGTATAAAGAAGCAAGTGGCAAGGAAGATTTGTTCATTAACTACTTGCATTTTACTTGCTTATTTTCCTTTATACCATTATTGTATGAATATAAATGTGATGTTTTATGAACGATAGATCTATTGAATGTAATTACAATTCAGTAGGAATATTTTCTGCTAAGCTAAGCAAGATTTATTTTATTTTTTCAAGCTAAGCAAGATTTTACTTAGCTAACTTTGTTTGATAGGAATGTAATACAATTAACAAACTAATTGTTTAATGAGGCAGTGCAATATGTATATAAGGCAAATTGATTTATGAAATGTTATTCTGAAGAGGTCTCCGGATATGGAGATGAAAGCACTAAATGTTTGCATTCTATACTTAAAGGAATTTGAATGTTTGGTCGTAGATGTTCGTTGTTGGTAGCTTGGATAATAAACCCTCAATTTATTTACTCAACTGCTATCTGCTTACTGTGCCTACTTTGGATAACCTTTATTGCACCGGAACTTGGTCTGAATTATATATATATATATATATATATATATATATATATATATATATATATATATATATATATAAAAATATGTGTGTGTGTGTGTGTGTGTGTGTGTATATATATATATATATATATATATATATATATATATATATATCTGTATAAAACACCTCGATGTGACCAACACGGTGCCAAAAGACAAGGAAGTTTTATTCCCTTCAGTTTGACAGGCTCGGTACTTTTGCAGCATCCCATGCTAGATCTACTACCTTCATTTTCATACTTTGGAAAACTTCATTGCAGAAATAAACAGCTTGCAGTAAAATTATGCTAATGCCTGGGAAGCAAGAAAATCTAAAATAATTGCCTTATTAGGAAGCAATAGCTTGCCCTTTGTAGTTATACAAGAGGAGTTAAGGAAAAAACTTCCTTCACATGCAAAATGCCCAGTGTGTGGGAAATCAAAGGTTACTTTACCAAAGGAAAATAAACTCCCCAGAGTTATTTTAGTATAAACCATTGTCTCTCATTTAATTGTTCTTATTAATAAAGGACACGCTATTGCAGAAACCTGTTGTAGCTATGCATATCACTGCAAAATTAAAGCAAGCTTTTTCCCAAACCTGTTTATTCTGTGGCTGGATGTCCAACCATGGTATTTGAAGAACAAGTTTCCAAGTTCTACTTCAAGCTGATTGTCAGTCAATAATACTAAAACTCTTCTACAACTTTGGTTTGTGGAAATCACACCACCACACATCACCAGGTAACTCACCTTTCTCTTCATTCTGTCTCTTAGCACAAATGTCATCTGTCTCTATCAAATTCAACAAGTGTTCCTATTTCCGAGCATGGCAGTCTTAGAACAAAATATCATCCTTTCTCTAGCTTTCCAGCCTTCTAGATTTCAGTGAAATGTCATCAGAGAGTAGGTATTCTTTTTTATCAGAAATCATGGATTCAGGTGAGAATATTGCAATAAAATCTGACATTTTCTTTATGGATAATATCTTTAGCAACACGAACCAAGGATTATACTTTGAACCAGTCAGTCCTTGTGGATGGCACTAAGGAAACTGAGTTTGTTCGTGAATAATGCAAGAACATGTCCTCTGCCATTGTGGTTGCTGAAGTGTTTACTAAGTAGTTAGCACCTACCTCTGATATGTTACCAGCTTAGCATTGACTTCTACAAGTATGTGCAGAAAATGGATCTTCATAACTGATTGCAGATCCATTAATGCTTTTTGGGATTCTCACAAGTCACATTGATGGCTAGTGTGTGTGAATGACTACAATCTGACATGTGTGGGAGTCTCACTGGAATACGTGTGCTGCAAATATAGAGTTTAGAGGAAACAGTACTGTCAGCTATCCTTAGGGTTAAAGGCCATGGATATCCCTAGCTTTCAGCTGATTAAGTCCTTAATCAAAGTCAGAGATTTTGAAGCAGCAGTGAACATTTAATGTATTACTAACATCTTAAATATGTAGAGGGGATTAGTCAGGCTGCCAACTAGGTATGCTAAAGTGACTTGCCAATGAGGACTTCAGAAGTACTGCCTCAGCCCCTCAGTATCCTTTTGGATTGAATTTAGGAAGCTGCTGAAAAAAATTCCCTTACCACTGTGTTGTAGTCCTGTGATCAGACTCTAGTTCCTCTACAAGTATCTTGCCAGCATTTGTGTAATTTCTTTTCTGATGCTACTCCTGCTAGGGATTTCTCAACTACTCTGATAAATAGCATCCATGTTGCTGTCTTAATCTGAGTCTGTGCATATTTTATTTTTTTTCAGAAAGATCTCCTCTAAGAATGTCTATTCCCTGTTTCCTTTTTCCATCACAAAAATGGTTTGTAGAGTTTTGAGCTGAAGCTTACCCCGAGTTTCTGAAATGTTCTACTGCCCATGCTAGTAAGCCAGTGCTTTATGTTTTCACCCTATTCATTCTGATTGGAAAAAGGCTGCAGTTGTTACGCCCAATAATTAAATAAATAAACAAACAAATAAATACTCCAGCTCTTATCTCATGTATTGTTTGTTTCATTTTCCATATTCTACTCATGTAATTTTTTTGTTTCATCTTCCATATTCTGCTTCTATTGTAACAGTTTTTCAGAATTTTTTTTCTTACTTGTAGAAGGACTTCTGTAATAAATATTGCCTTTTTAGACATGTGCAAAATGGCATTTGCACTGTCTACAGCACTGTAACCACCCTTGTCAAAAAGTTGTCTTCATCTACTCTAATATTGCCAGATGGATTTAATGAAGCATTAACTGTCAGGGTCTAGATGAATTTTCATCTAATCAACCACTTTCTTCTTCTTCTTTTTACCAAACTGCCCAGATCTGGATTCAGTCCTGTACCTTTGAACAGGGTTTCTGCCTTTCTTCAGAGTAGATAATTCCAGGCCCAGAGAGATGATGAGTTCTTTTACAAATGGCAGCTTTCTGTCCAGTGTTCCTCAGCATTCATTGCTGGATCTATCCTTTTCTACCTCTTTATACATAAGTTAGTCTTTTGAAGTCAAAAGTTGTCACAGTAATATCACACTCCTTTTGCGAGAAAGCTGTGTACACACTATTCAGAATGCTCTGGAACTGGATGACACAGAATAAGTTGGTTATCAGTGCAGAAAAACTGTAGATTATATTCCTTACCGCCACCCAGGGAATTAGCAATGCACCATCCAGTCAGAATCTTCTGAATCCAACAGTCAGTTCGTCTCCCAGGTGACATAGTGCAACTATTGGACATGTGGCTTAGTTATGCCCAGCCCTTCTATCTTCTTGGCTTTCATGCTGGATAAACATTAGCAAAGTCCTGATTTGATTAAAAATAGGGTATCTGTAGGTAGGGCATATTAATTGGATTTGCAGATTCATTAATCTGTTTGGCCTTATGAAACAGCACTACCTGTCCCTTCAAAATGCCTATTGGTCATCCACTAGAGAACGTTTTTTCTGAGCATTGCTGTCTTCAAACTATATGACATGGGCAAGTGCCCCTCTTTAGTAGAAATTCTTCAACCTCCCCAAATGTAAATATCTTCATAAGTCAGATATAATGGCAACCTACTAAACTCAACAGGGAGTATTCTCTTTTAAAGATTGCTGCTAAAGTCTGAACTTCCTTTCATTATCAGAAACTTGGTGGTGCAGCGGTTAGCGTTGCTGCCTCACAGCAAGAAGTTCTCTGGTTCGATCCTCGGCTGGGGTGCCTTCTGTGCAGAGTCTGTATGTCCTCCCTGTGGTCGCGTGGGTTTCCTATGGGTGCTCCGGTTTCCTCCCACATCCCAAAGACATGCAGTAGGTGAATTGGACACTCTAAATTGGCCCTAGGTGTGAGTGTGTGCATGTGTGTGCCTTCTGTGGAAGGTTGGGCACCAGGCTGGCAACTTGACACCGTAAAACTCCACTGCCAATCATGAGCAGACAGATGATCCGCTGTGGCGACCCCTAACCGGGAAAAAGCCGAAAGAAGAAGAAGAAGATTAGAAACTTATCAGGCTGATATATGCTTAAAAATACTTTGATTGACTATCCCTCAGAGGAATATCTTTGCTTTTCATACATCAACATGATTTTGCACTTATTTCTAGACCTTTAAGTTTGCCTCAGGTGGTCCCTTTTTCCTGCTAGTTCAGAGCTTGTTTGTTACTGTTTTTTTTCTGACTACAAATATTGTACATGCTGAGCATTGCTGCTGAATGTGATTTTTGCTTTGGTGACTGCAACATGTGTGCCTCGTAGTGGATGAGAATGAACTTTTGGCAAGCTCATTTCCTTGGAATTATATGCCAGGGTAGGGAAAGTGGGAAGAGGACAGGCAATGATCAGTATGCAGGCAACTAACACAGAGAAGATGAAAACAGAGAAAGGAAGGAAAAGTTTTGGGACTAGAGAAGGGATACAGAGGGAGAGAGAGGAAGAAGGAGGAGGCAGTAAGGAGAAGTGGGGATGAGGAGTATGAAGTCAAGATTAAGGGACAGGTTTGGCAAAATTCAGTAGTAAGAGAGGGAGGCATAGCCCGTAGAGTATAATTTGTACATTAAGAATGGATGTTACCAGTAGGTGGTGCATGTCTTGTGATTATGCATATTCCAGCTCTGCCTTTCAGTAATGCTGCTAATGTGAAAGTACTTTGCAGATATATCCTCTGTATCTTTCAGAAGTGCACTGAAGTCCAAAAAAGATAATTTCTGCTGTGCGTTATGACAAATGTCCCATAGGCATAAGGAGAATATGGGTAAGTATATCATTTTCACATATTTCAATGAAAAAATTGAAAAGGTATATCAGTGTTTTTCATTGCTACATGTAGCACATTTTTCACTCAGAATATCTTCTGTTCAACCATAACTATCTCTGAAGCTGCATGGTAACTTGTCTGAAATCTGGAAGACTTGGATCCACAGCTGAGTTGTAGTGTCACTGTCACTGGAATTGTAGAAAACCCATAAAGTACCAGTCTTGTACAGTTTTTTTAATTATTATTTGCCTCTGAATAACTAAAACCGTCCCTCAAATTCTGTTCCCCTTATATGAAAATAATGTTGGTTACCAAGGTTTGCTGATAATATATTCTTGCCCCAGCCAGTGTTGATTTGTTTTTAACCACTAGTTTGATTGTTCTGTTTGCTACAGGATGTGAAATTAAGACAGTTTATTGTCTTTCTTGAACATACACACAGCTGACACCACCAGTCTTCATAAAAACAGTGTAGTCTATAATATATAAGTGCAGATAAGGCAGGTTCTTCCAACCAGAATACAGTTTTGACTAAACTTAACTTAGCTGTCACTTGCTACCTTTTAGTTAAAAGTAGTTCAGTCTTATATGATAGTTTTAGACAATCTAGAAGTTTCTCAACAAATACAAGCAGGGAAAGAAGTACAGCTATGACACGTTATTTCTGCATAATATTCACTTATGCCATTCCTTAAAAACTTCAAGTTATGCATGCTCCTTAATTATTCCAAAACCGAATTCCACACATCACACGTATATTTTTCAACTTAAGATTTTCTTTTGTTATTACTTTCTCTCTTTGGTACTAAATTTAGTCCATCTCCTCTTGTTTGCACTATTTGCAAATGTTATCTTCATATGTGTCTCCATTAGAACATTTTCCTTGCCTCCTCTGTACTTACCAAACATCAGGTCACCTTTTTTTGTATTTAAAGGAGTTATGAATCTGGACTTTTCCATCTTTCATCATAGACCTATCAACTGTCCAGATTTTTGCCTCATTATTTTTGGCCTGTTCCTCATAAAATTTGTGGTTTTCTGGCAATCACTGAAAATGCATTCTAAGAAAAATGCTGTAATTCTAACAACTTTCTAAGTCTATAAGAGCGATATTTAAAATCTGTCCTTTTTATTTTAGGCTTTGTCCAGATTTATTGCAATAAGATGCTGAGAGGTATGATCATAGACACCTTCCTCATCACTAGCCTTGTTAAAATTTTCTGTACCAAGTCAAAGATTTCTATTTCTTTTTTAATCTTTGTACACATTAACTTACATGGGCCATGTACTTGTTGGTCATTCTTTCAGATCTACTATCTCGTGTTTCATCTACTACGTACATTGTCATGCTTACATTTGCTCTTTTGTTGCAAAGTATTTTGGAAGTTTTAGTGTTTGTCATGTAACTCAAGACCATATTCTTCCTCAGCTCTAGTAAAATATACATCACATCCTATAATTATAACTGCAGTTATCCCTTCCTATCTACACATCATCTCCTAAACCATTTATGAATGCCTATGTTCTTAGAGTGTTACATTCCTAGAATATGATCACTGGCCAGCTTTCAAAGCTTTATGGTACCTCCCACATATCCAAACTGCCACTGGCACAAGCAGAGCCAAAAAGAGGCAGTTTTGACACCAAAAGCCTCAGATCTTCCTACTCGATGAAGTGCTTTACCTCTGCAGGTTTTGTGAAATTGACTGTTGGCTAGTGATTCATTCAAGGCTGGGCAGATAAGTATCCTTCTGGGGAAAGCATTCTACTGCATTATTTATTTAAAAGAAAACCTGTGTTTTTCTGTAGACATGCTATTTTTATGCTAGGGAACATACTTTTATTGGGCTGTCATGTTGCTGAAAGGAGTTTTACTTGTATAACGTTTTTGTGAAAAAAACTCTGTAAAAATATGTTTATTCACATGCTATTCATTTGAATGTTAAGATAGTGTGTGTCTGGGGGTGGGGGAGGGCAGGATATTACGCTTATAGAGACTGTCATGGAAAATTATGCTTCAGAACTGTTAGCATCCTGTCAGAAGGTTTACTGACTCACTCAAGCTCTGCTTCCATCTTAGGTTCATAAGTGAATACTAGGCTAACTGACCTGAAGGGACATTTTAAGCCTAGCCAATAACCCGAGGTCAGAATCAAGCCCTATACTTTGTGTCTGTGAGGTAAAGACCTTAATCATTATGCCAGTCTGGTTTCTTTTGAGAAAACGAGAATGTTAACTGTTAACTTTCCTACTTCTGAGGTTAAAATTCCTAAAGTGTACCTGCTTCTCAGGTAACCAAACATTCTTTAAAATGGTTATGATTCTGCTAATGCTGTTATCAGAGCTTCTGCTGCTACTGGTTCATTTAAGAGATGATTTGCTTGGTTACATTCTCAAAACCAACCAGAAGATGTTAAATCTTAGATTTTGAATTCTGCCCTGGACAAAGATGTGTTACTGTCTGCTGCTGAGGTCCTTAAAAATTTGAAGAGGGAAGGAAAGTAATTCAAGGTGACACAATTTTTCTACCCTCCATTTAAAAGTTCAGTAAAAACTTTTTTTCTTTTCACAATCTTTTTCCAAGAAACAGCATAACCAGTCTCAGCAAAATTCTAACAAGCAAAAGTTCAAAAAGTAGTGGTGGTGGTGGGGGGCACCCAGAACCAAGGACAGTCCTAAACAGCAAAATGACTATTTCTCTCTTATATGCCCCCACCATGGTAATACTTCAAATCTCTCTCCCTCAGTCTAGGCCTCCATCTTCCACAGTGGCATCAGATTATCTCAGACCAGTGGGTTCTGAGACTTATCCAGCAAGGGTACAGATGGCAGTGGGCATCTCTTCCCCATTTTCCTAGGGTTCCTCCTCATCCTGCAAACTAGACATCCCTGATTACTTCTATTTAAGAGCACATTGTCTCACAGGGTCATAGAATTAGTGCCCCCAAAAATCACACAAGCAAAGGTTTTTTATTTAAGAATCTTTCTGGTGCCAAAGAAAGATGGAACTTGGAGACCAGTCCTACACCTCTCATTTCTCAGTCTCTTTGTAAAGATTCCAGCATTCAAAATGTTATCCCTTCAAGCTCTTACCTCTCATACCCTCTTACAATGTCATAGTAACATAAGACCTAAAAGATGTTTATCATCACATTCCTATTTGCAAGGAGTTCAGCCATTTTCAAAGATTTTCTGTATCTGGCTCACATTATCAGTTCTCTGTCTTTCCTTTGGTCTGTCCACTGCTCCAGGGGGATTTACAATGTGCCTGGCCACAATGATTAATCACTGCAGTCTTTAAGGCATTCCCATCTTTTTATATTTGGATGATGTTTTTATATTTGCAGATACTTTTTGCTGTTAAGAATCCCTGGGATGAAACTCCAGCTCAGTCTGAGGATTCAGAGAAACTTGCAAAAACCATCTCTCATCCTTTCACAATCACATTTTCTCTTGGATATCTTCTAGATTTATCCCTAGGAATAGCTTTTCCTCCATTGGACAAAGTAGAACAGTACAAGGAAATTTTCCTGGACTTCTCCAGCCAGTCTTAAGCTTCTTCCAGGGAATTTCAGGATTCTGGGTTTCATTGCTTCTATGATTCTCATGATTCACTTAGCCAGACTTCACATGAGAAAAATTCAGTGGCACTACAGATCAATTTGGACTCATCATCACCCCTTATCTTTTCCTATTCCAGTTTTGGGGGTTGTCAGAAGTTAATTATTTTGGTGGGTGGACCAGTTCTCTCTCAGTCCAGGCCTCCCCTTCTCCCTTCAGTCTCCATCCCAGTCTGTTATAACAGATGCTGCAGACTTTTCTTGGGAAACAACTTCAAAAAGGGTGAAAGTGCAGGACCTCTGGAACTCCAAGTACAGACAAATGATCATAAATGTTAAAGAGAAGTTGGCAGTTGCTGGTTTCTTAAAAGCTTTAAATCATCTTTGGACCCCAGGACTTGTGCAAGTTATCACAGATGACAACAACAAAATGATGTGGTACATAAACAAACAAGGGGTTGCAAGATTGTATCACCTTTGAAGGCTTTCTTTGTTTGCCTGGGAAGTAGCAACTCTCTTCAATCAGATTTTTCAGGCTTCATACCTTCTTTCAGAGCAAAGTCTTATAGTAGACAAGCTGAGCAGGGCCAGGACAGACCATCATGAATGGAAATTCACCTGGGAGGGTCTTTCAAGAATTGATCCAGGTGCGAAGAACACCTCAAACAGAGGTATTTGCCTTATTTCAAGTGCGACAGCTAAATTCTTTTCCAGGATTTCTTGCAAACAGGCATGGAAAACTGATGCATTTTCATTCTCCTTTCCAGTCATTCCACTAATACCCAGGGTCCTTCAAAGAGCCAGAAGGACCCTCCAGGGACTGTGGTGGTGATTCCCTTTTTGGCCCAGGCAGCAGTTGCTCTCCTCTTCTTCGGAAATTGGTCAATGGCAATTACGCAAGCTTCCCCACAGACTGGATTTACTTACACAAAACAAGGGTTGTTTTATACACCAAACATGAAAACTCTTCAACAGACTACCTGGATGATATAGTTTTGATTCCTTTTAGACACCTTTATTTCTGAGAATGTGCAGCAATCATTGAACGAAGTAAACAAAAACTGCTAATACAAAGTCATACAGGTGTACATTTATTTATTGATTTATTTATTTTATTTTAGATTTGTTGGCCAGGATAGTCCATCTGGGTTTTCAGCGGAGGCCCAGGGAGAAAAGCTCCAATAAAACAAGTATAACATTGACAGGTACAGTGTCGGTTTTACACAGTATTTAACAGAAATATTTAGAGACAACAAAGAAAGTACAATATACAATGGGCGCTTTGGTGAAAAGGAGAAAGTTATTACAATACATTAAAGTCATGTTTATATATATGTATATATATATTTTTTTTCGAGGGCAGGGGTCCATCTTTAGTTGATCGTTTGAGTATACTATAATACGTCTACATATGTATACCCTTACAAAAGAAAAGGAAAAGGCATCATC
This sequence comes from Protopterus annectens, assembly GCF_019279795.1. Lineage (NCBI taxonomy): Eukaryota > Metazoa > Chordata > Ceratodontiformes > Protopteridae > Protopterus > Protopterus annectens. The sequence goes on from NC_056749.1 coordinate 431,282,755, forward strand.
AAATTATACTCTTACTGTAGGCAGCTGATAGGTGCTGTTAACAAGTGGGAGTGGAGTCTATGTGGAGACTATAAGCTGATAGGTGCTGTTAACAAGTGGGAGTGGAGTCTATGTGGAGACTATAAAATTTAGGGGATGAAATTTGATGTGGGCTTATGTGGTATTAGCTTGGCTTGGTGCAGGAGCAGAGCCAGTTGTTAGTGAGGTGGTCTTTGAGCAGAGTTTTGAATTGGTGTTGGTTGGTAGCATTTAGGTCTGAAAAATGTGTAAATGGAAAAGATTTTCTAGTTGTTCCCACTCTAAGAACCAGGAGGTTATAAAGGCCTGATTGCATCTTGTTCTTGTGTATTTATGTGTGTTGTTATCCTCTGGTCTCTTAGTTTTCTATCAAGATTAATCCCTTGACCATTTCTGCTCGTCTGCCCCTAGATCTTCTCTTTCTACTTGTTCTCATGTCAAGCAGTATTTGAAAGCAGCTTTGTATATCTTCACACATAGACAACAGATGTCTCCTCTTTGGAATCTTAATTTTTGTGCTTGAAAAGTTGACATTTCTTTCATTTGAACCAGTTCATTGGGTAGATATAACATTAATCGCTTTGAAGACAGTAGTACTGACTGTTCTGATGTCTGCAAGATGACCGTTTGATACAAAGCCAGCCCTAACTCATTTAATATAACATCATTTTTTTTTAGAACTAAACCTTCATTTATGCATAAAGTGGTTTCAGTGTGTACTTTAAGCCAAACTATTTCTATATTCTTTCCAGAACCTAAAAACAAAGAAGAAAGAATCCTACATATTCTAGATGTCCATGGGCAGTTCAGATACTACTTGGACAGAACTGAACCTTCCAGGAAAACTGATCAGCTGTCTGCGTCCTAAGAGGGTAAAGAAAAAGGACAACCATTGTCAAAGCAGATGGTTTCTGCTATGCTCACCATAACAAGACACTTCCAAGCAGGATTTGGGCCAATTCTACCAGGGTTTTGGCTTTATCTGTGCCTTTTTGGGAAGGGGTGGATTCTAGAAGTAATATACAGGCAGCAACTTAGACCTCCAGTCATACATTCACAAAGCATTACACACTAGATTCCTTTTTTGGTTCAGCACAGGCTTTCCAAGGAACATTCTCCAGGGGCTCCTGGGTGCTTGAATTCCTTCCTCTACCCTATATGTGTTTATGCTGTGGTCATCAACACATCTAGCTTTGGCTACCTTAACAATGATCTAAATGTTGAATATAGTACACTGGTAGAAGTAAGCTTACCATAACAGTAGGTGTTCTACTAGATCACAGTTGCAGTAGTTGTCCCCTCACTCCAGCCCCCTTACTTGTATTTTTTATATATTACCAGGGTGTATGTGTGTATATACATAGGCACACACGTATGTTTGCATATGTATGTGTGTGTGTGTGTGTGTGTGTGTGTGTGTGTGTGTGTGTGTGTGTGTGTGTATTTATTATTTATATATAGGTAAATAGATATCCTTATGTATATACTTACATTGGCTTTTCATTTGGTTGTTTCTTTCCTAGCATTTTTCTTTTAGGATTGTAACCTCCTGTCTTGGGGCAAGAAAACTGTGAAGCTTTTGGCAGCCAAACTGCCTCTTATGCCAGTGGCAGTTGGGGCATGTGGAGGCAACCTTAAAGCTCTGCTAGTTAGCTGGTAGTCATATCCTAGACAAGGATGGCTTGGGCTACTGCAACAGTGATCTATTGGAACTTGTACTGGTATGGTAAGTGTACTTACACAAATGTACTCTCTAGTTAGAAGTGGACATACACCATGCATATACCAACAGTGAAAAGGATTTGCTTTTCCTGCACTAGACTACAAAGTGGACATATGGCATTGATCTGTTGACAGTGAGAAGGATTTGTGTGTTCTATAACAGATTAATTTGTTGGGAGTTGCCATATGACATGGGACTGCTGACAGAAAGATCTATGGCATCTGTAGCACATTGGAAGTGGATATATGTTATTAATCTGCTGGCTGTTACCTTCTTTCAGTTAACTCAGTTATAGTACAAGTGATCATTTTTACATTAAGTGCACATCAGAAAGAAGTCCGCAGATATAAGTGGGACTAGTTACTATGACTAATCCCCTTCAATAAATACTTAGAGGAAAGAAAGCAGTGACTGAAAAGGAACACAGAGAGCAGTCACAAAAGTGTCAATTAGGTATTCATACTGAAAGGTCAGGTTAGGACTTAACCTTATCCTGACACAAGGACCATTTGCTAACATCAGCATGAATCCTTTAATGTATAGGTGCTGTGCTGTCATAGTGAAGGAGGGTCATTGTGGAAAATTTGTTTAGTGAAATGATGAATACGTCATCATGTCATAGCCTATTGGACAAACACAAAGGAAGAAAAAGCTGTATTATATTGTGTAACTTGAGGTGGTAAGCTACTTAATTCCTATTGAAAACCCTAGGCAGATTTAGTTGCATGAAAGGCTTTTTGGCCATAGTTGTCTTTTTTTTTTGTATTAACTTTGCAGTAATACACGTATGCACAGAAGGTAAATCAGGTAACATGCCAAAAGTTACTGAAACAGCACTATACCATAGATGATCAAAACAGAAATATATAAGTCAGCATTACTGATTACAATTAATATAGGAAATCCTAAAAAATCCTGGAATTCACTTTGTGTAATGAAAGACATATTGCTATATAATATATTCTATAAGACAATATTTTATTAATTCTGACAGAAATGTTGTATGTCTAAGAATCCCCTGCATTTTGAATTAGTACTCTAAATAGCAATGGAAATTTCCAAAGCCTATAGGGCGTGCTGTTCCAGATATACACTAATACTTTTTATTATTCCTTAGTCTTCAACAAGCTATTTACTATTATATAAACCTACTTTCTGTCTCTGCAAACAATCGGAGTCAGAACACATTGAGTTGAAAATTATAACAATACTGGTACATGGTGTAGCCAATCAGTTCTTAACTACTATGCACTGTCAAACATAAGAGGATGCTGGGAAATGTGGCCAACTGGCAGTAAGAGAAATAAATATTTGAGTTTCAGGATACATTCTTTCTAGCTAATTTGTATTTGACTTTCTCTGGTCTGTCACTCATATGACAGCAAAAGAGAAGCAGAGTAGCAGCAGCAGTAGTGACAGTGGTACTGGGCTGTGTGTGTGTGTGTGTGTGTGTGTGTGTGTGTGTGTGTGTGTGTGTGTGTGTGTGTGTGTGTGTGTGTAAGGGGAAAATTCCTTACAATGGCTTAGTGGAAATGATGCAGATATACATTTTGTATCTATGTACTCAGGGGTCAATATGTAACTAGTCTGCTGAGAAGAAATACAGCATGTAAACTGAGTTGGATTGTCAGAAATAAAGCAATGTGGATGTCATTGGTGATACTAGACTCTTTGGTTGTTAGTTACAAATAATGCTAAAACCCAGATGTTGTCTACTGTTCACTTGCAACACTCATAGAGTACCATTTCCTATTCTCTCCAAAGTAGAAGCTGAGTTGAAGAGAACGCAGGCACTTGGTTTAAAAGAAGAAACTACTGAACCCACCAAACTGGTGTGTGGCAACGGCACCAGTGATTAACAAAAATAGCCAAATCAAAATACATGTTGACATAAAAAAGAAAAGCCTAAATAATGCAGTAAAACAACAGATGTTTGTCTTACTTTGGAAGAAGTAGCAGCATTTAGTATGGGTAAAGATGCTATCCACATTCTATATATCCTCTGGGTTTTGGCAAATACCCCTAGATCCAAGCAGAATGCAGCTGACAGCATTTATCACTGCAGTGGGGAGATTCTGTTTAACATGCTTACTTTCTGGAATCATGTCTCTGACTGACACTTTTGAGTGTGCGAAATGAGTACCTGGTTAATGGGTTATGACGGTGTCAAGGACATAGTGGATGACACTTGGACGACATTCTAGTGTCTAGGTCTCATAAGTGATTGCATGACAAGAAGCTTTAAATTATTAGAAAATCAGTCTCAAGCTGAATAAAGAAAAGTATTGCTTTGCTAAAACTGCAATTGAGCGTTTTGGCTATTGTATCAATGTTGATAGATCAGGCTAGCTGCAAATGTCAGGGACATAGCTGAGTTGTATAGTTCTACAAGTGTTATAGAATTAAAACAAGTACTTGGTATGGTTAATTTGTGCTGCTTGTCAACAGTTTTACATCCTTTGATAGACCTGTTGAGGAAAGATGCAGGGTGTATATGGACAGATTCAAGAAGGATTGTAAAACGATGAAGGCATTGCTAATGTTGACACCAGTTATTTGTGTGTCATGATATCAAATAAACTATCATAATATGTTTATATTTCTTCCACTTTTGCCTTCAGAATAGTGATTTGTATGGCTCTCATGTCTAAATTTCTGCTGGCTTCCTTTGGCAATATGAGAAAGTTGATTGGCAACCTCTCTTCACCACGGACTAAGGCATCTCTAAATTCATTAGTATGCTCTGTGTCTTAGATAACCAAACATTCTCTAAAATGTACTCATGACAGAAATGATACTGTTTCTCCAGCAACTGCCACAGGGTCGTGATAAGGTTTTCCTGACTACTTTCCCAGAATATGCCAGATGATGTCAGTCACATATCATAAATGCTGCCCTGGATAAAGATTTCTTCGAAAGGTTGGAGGAGAGGGAACAGTTAACTCAGAGGGTTATCCAGATTTTTCAACCCTCAAACTTTTCTTCCATTTCAGGTTCCTATTTCAGGAAACAGCATAAGCATTCCCAGAAAGGCACAGGCAAAAAAAAATTTCAAAAGCAATGGCAAGGAGGTTCCTCCCAAAATCAAGGACAGTCTAAGAAAATGGACAGACTCTATGCCCCTTCATGTGCTTCCCCTCCCTGACAGTCCTGTTATGTTTTTCAGGTTTAGGCCTGCACTTTTTCCTGTGTGACACCAGTTAACTTCAGATACCAAGTTCTGAGAATCAGTCAAAAAGGCTACAACTCTGGCAGTGGGATTCCCCTCTTCCTTTTCAAGGGATTCCTCCTCATCCTACTAATCAGACCTTCCTGTTCCCTCCTATTCTAGATCAGATGCTGTATCGAGGGGGATATAGAACCTATTCCCTTAGGACTAAGAGTGATATGATTTTATTCAGGTATCTTTCTGGTGACAACGAAAGAGGGAAGTTTTAGACCTGTTCTAGACATTTCTTTCTAATCCTTCATAATACATTCCATTTCTCAAATATTTCAGATTTTTTTTTTTTTTACATTATTCTGTGTCTGGTTTACATTTTTAGTTTTCTTCTTCTTCTTTATCCTTCGGTTTGTTAACAGATCTAAGAGTGTTTACAAAGTACCTGCCTTTTGTAATAGCGCACTACAGGCTGCAGATCATTCATATTTTTCATATTTAGATAACTGCCTGGTTCGTTGTCAAGAAGCTCTGGCTTGGTTAAAAAAAAACATTTTCTTAAGCCTAGGTTTTCAGGGGGAACAGAGAAATCTTCTCCCACCCATCTCACAAGATAGTGTTTCTGGGCTGTTTACTGGATACAGCTCTTATGATGGCTTTTCTTTGGGGCTGGTAGCATAGCAAGGGTGGGGTGAGAGAGGCAGTTGACCTGGAAGCTGCTTTGTTTAGGGTGCCATCCACAATGAAGAAAAAATTAATTTTTTTTGTTTATAATACACACACACACACACACACACACACACACACACACACACACACACACACACACACACACACACACACACACACACACACACACACACATGCGTGCACACGTGCATACACACACACACACACACACACACACACACACACACACACACACACACACACACACACACACACACACACACACACACACACACACACACACACACATTTTTTTTCTCTTTAAAGGAAGTGAAAAGTAATGGAAAAAAATGTCCTACATGGACATAGATTCATAGGTTCATAGGTAGGTACTAGGCTATCGGCCCTGGGGCCTATACAAGCCCAGTCAAAAAGGTACCCTGGCTTTTGCCACCCAAGAAAATTATTTTTCTGTGCCACTGTTGAGCAGAGCCACAGAGGTGATCCCCGGGGTGAATTTCCTATTTTCCATCCAATCATCAAGATTTTTCTTGAAGAGTGCTAATGAGGAGCTCTGTTTGATATAGATAGGTAGTTTATTCCAGAGTATGGGAAGTCTCTGGGACAGGAATTTATCCCTCCGGCATGTTCTGTTTATTGTGGTGACAAGGTTTAAGTCCCTAGATCGTGTAGCTCGGAGGGATTGGGATTTCTTTAAGTGGAGCATGTCCAACAGCTCTGGGTTTGACATAGCCTTGTATGTTAGGCAGAGATCACCTCTGAGTAGGCAATATACGACGGAGTAAAGCTGAAGTTTTTTGAGATGGTCTGCATAGGGCATCTGTTTGAGGCCGGTAATCCTCTTTGTGAGGTATTTCTGCGGCCTTTCCAGTTGTTGTAGATGTCTTGTGAGGTACATACCAAAAGGGGAGTTGTACTCTATAATGGGTCTAATGAGTGCTGAGTAGAGGGGAACAATGACCTCTTTTTTTCTGGATGAGAAACCTTTTGTGATGAGGTGTGCCACGTAGAAGGATTTCCTGACTACTGTGATGATGTGATTATCAAAGGAGAGACTACTGTCCACCTGTGTGCCAAAGTCTCTTATCACACTTTCGGTGTTAAGTATAATACCGCCTGTGTTGTAGTTCATGGGTACAGAGTTTTTACCAAAGGGGATGAAAGTGCACTTTTTGGCATTGAGCTTGAGGCCATGGCTTTGACACCAGGCATCTGTCTCAGGACACTTCAGCATGCCTCCTGCCCCCTTTATCTAACCACACTTATGCACCACCCCAAAGACCTGTGATTGGCTACACAGGTGCAGAGAAGGCAGTCACAGGGCTTTACCTTTGGCACTCATAGTGAGCAAAGTCATTTGCTTTTGCTGTTTTTTTTTTTTTTTTTTTTTTTTTTTTAAATAAATTGTTTGTTTTTGCTGTGGGTGCACTTCTTGATGAACTACTAACAAAAATAAAGAAATGAAAAGTTTTATTTTGGCTTGGCAACCTCACTGCTAGTTTCTGCTGACTTCCTTTTGTTTGTTCAAACTTACAAGAAGAGCTGTTCAGCAGGGGTGAGAGTTGCACTGACCGTGATTCCACAACCATTCCTTCAGGACAGGAAGTGTACCTGGCTGGAGGCTGGAGGCTTCACACAGTAATGGTGATGGAACTAGGACAAAGACAACAAATGGGGACAGATTTTAAAATATTTTGCTAATTGCTTTTATAAATGTAAAAGGTTGATAGATTAACAGGGTTTGTGTTTAGCAAGCATTTTCTAAAGAATGTATGTCATTATTTAGTGTTAGTGGCGTCACATTCACAATAATGGTGCTGAGACAAAGGCAAAAAAAAAAAAAAACAATTTTAAATCTTACTTTTATAAACTTAGGATTTGTGTTGGCATTTATTTTCTCAATTATGTGATTGAAGTTTGTCTGAAACTGGAATGTATAGTGACTGACTGTCTAAACAATAATTCTTGTGGGACAAAAAAAAAAAGGAATGATTTTAAATATTGCTTTTAAGAACTTAGGATTTGTGTTAAAGGGACAATCATACAGTCTAAAATTCTGACAGAAAGAAACTTGTAAAACAGGTAAATAGTAAATCTGACAGACTGGCCACGACCACACCAAGAACCAGAAAACTTGTCCTGATACCTCCCAGTTGTCACTACCCACTTACCATGCCATCATCACCCTACTCCTGGTTTCAATTTACTTTATGCAGTGCTGTTTTCCTTCCCTCTGGTGAACATAATTAACAATATCCAGTTCCTGTCAAAGCTTTCAGTCCCCATTCACTAGAAAACAATAAGGTTCTTACATTTTTGTGTATGTTTGTGGTGGGGGTTGGTTAGGCAAGACTCGCAGTCTTTACTTTTTATGAACTTGTCAAAAAGCTTATCTTAATTGTGCAGTTCTTCATTTCCTTTATTTGTTCTTTCTGCGTAGTATAACTGCAAGCAGTATGGTCAAAAGAGTACAGTTTAGTGAATTCATACTAAATATTAGCAGTCTGTTATCATACTCCCCTTATTCCGCAGTAAAGCAATCTCAGGATTAGTATGTATAACTATCACAGGTTGCTCTAGCAAATGAAGTCATAACATTCCTGAAAGGCTACTTTTCTCTGAGGATAAAAAGCACAGGTGAAACTAATGAAAGGCAGTGAGAACTGTTGAGTACAACTGCAATTTGGGATGGAATTCGACTAAGATCATTAAAACTTCCTGTAAGCACTTCTCCCCCAACCCTTGAAGCCAAAGCTGGGACATGCTCAGAAAGCCAGACTGAAAATGGAAACAAAGACCAGAATCAAAACAAAAAAATCTCTGGGACTGTCCATGCATTTTCGGAAGGATGTGATTGAAGTCTAAAACTGAAATGTATCTCATTACTCAGTGACTATCTTCACAGTAATGGTGGTGGGACTAAGTTCAAAAAATGGACAGTTTTCTAAATATTGCTTTTATAAAGTTAGAAGCTGGACCCTGCTAGAATTAACAGGTTTTGTTAACATGCATCTTCTGAAGGATAGGATATGTATGCCATTACTTAATTACTTCTATCACCAGTTCTTTGCCAGAAATCCACAAATGTTATGAGAAACAGATGAAAAATGAGGCAAAAATCTGGATATTCTACAGAAATCTGTACAGTTGAGATGTATGGTGGGCTGACTGGACTGGTGGATGTGTCAAATTAAAATCTAATGCAAATCAGTGTATTAGTTTGTCTACGACTCAGGTTAACACAGTAATAATATTTTACATGTTGCTGAATGGTCCCTGCCTGATTATTATTTCTGGATTAGTTTACCTATATGTAAATCTAGACCAGAATCTGTATATTAATAGTGTGGTGGACAGAACTGTTGGTGGACTGGTGTGTCATATTAAAATGTAATGCATAAATGTAGCTTGTCTTTGCACACAGCCAACTTGTCCTTTTTAGTAGAAATAGTTGGTGAATTACACCAAATAAATAATGACAATACACTTCTTTACTTCAGAAAAATGTATATTAATTCACATTATCTTATTCTGTCAAGATGTCAAGAACTCTTGTTAACAGTACGGATAGTGTCCCTGTCTGATTATTTCTCGATTTGTCCCTGATTCGAATGAGAAGTGTTTGATTTTTAATCCATGCATGGCATAGAGGCAAATTTTGTGGGGTATCCTCTTGCCATTGCTGCCTGGTGCCTGTGGCCAGTATTGGTTATAGTGTATTTGCTGTTTCTTTATAGGACAGGTAGGGATTTTGTTGGCTGTTTTTATGGGGTGGATAGCTATATACACATTCTTAATTCATTGAGGCTGCTTTTATCAATTAGTTTATTATTTTTATTTATTGGACTTCGACTTTCAGTTAATGCTATGCTGTCTAATGGGAGGAAGAGATACAAGTTCTTAATTAATTGAGGCTGTTTTTATCTATAAATTGACAGAGCTTCTGTCAATAATATGTTGTTTTATGTGGCGGAGATAAGTTCTTAATTCATTAAAGCAATACCTGTTATTATTAGTTGGATAAATGAATGCTATTTCCTTAAGGATTTTCTGAGAACAGTTTGTTTACGAGATCATTGTATTTTGCTTTGCTATAATGTATGCCAGTTATTTTTCATTTGTATTGGTGACTTTCTGGATGCAATTCATTTTGCAGAGTTTTTCCTCTGATGAGTTGTTGAACACTACTTATGCATATTTTGATGGATCACAGGGAGGGCAGACAATGAATCTTCACATGGAAGGAAGGACTTTGATGGAATTCCACTCATGTGTAACAGGATGATGCCTGATCCATTCATTGCTCAATTATTTGTAATGCACATCAGAGAAATTGCATTTAAGTGTCTGGTTCGTCCAGATCCTAGCTTCACAGATCGTTCTGTTTGTGTAATAAAATACCTTGTGTATTTTTTACTGGCTAACAATCTGAACTCTTGAACATGAATTTAATGTTAACACAACAAAGTAATTTTTTCTCCATTTAGTTTGGACCCTTAAGTAGTATTATACTTAGAAGTGATAAAAGGGCAGAGAACTAATTAGCAGGCTGCAGTGAACAGATTGCTGTAACCTAGAATTCCTATGACACCCTGTCTTAATATTTTACAACGGCAATAGAGTGGTGGGGGAATTTCATATTGGCTGCACACTCTGTCAGTAGGCCATCATTCAAGTACTTACCTTCCTTATCCTATGAAGCTTGTCTTGGTGTCAGTACAGCTGTACTACATATCGTACCCATATGGAACAAACCATCATTGTTTTCAGTACTTCTCAGGCATTTCTTATCAGCTAAATACTGACACTTTTTAAAAATCTGGACTCTAACTGACCAGTAACAAAAGTAAATGTCAACAAACATGGGTAGGTGTACTTCTGATTATTATTATCAATTTTAACAATTAAATGTTCTGCTTGCTAAATGGTCATAACTAAATATGATCTCTTTAGGAGTAAACATTGTCTATAGATGCAATAATGTTTAAAACTTCATGCCACAAACATATTATGTTAGTCAGTCCTTTTATTTTTAATATGTTAAGGGACAGTTAACTGTAGTTTCTTTACATTTCTAAAGCAGTATTGCGTTTGGTAATGCATCACATGACTGTTAAATAATTAACTCTGAAAACGCATTAAACTTTCTATTTGGACTTGCTTTTGAGTCTGTTGGTCTCTGATGTTTTTGTGAAAAGTTGTTGTCAAAGCAATTGTTCACACCTGTATTAAAAAAATGTCGTATAGGTGGGGAGGGGTGCAAATGAGGGTCTCACCCTTGGTTCAAAATGACTTCACTACTCCTCTGCTCAGGGCAGAGTGGAATGTTACAAGAAACAGTTTCCAATTACTTTCCATCCAGACTTTGGCATCATTCAGGAAATATCTCAAAATTCTAGGGCTCATGGCCTCTACTATTCTCATGATTCCTTTGGCCAGACTTCACATGAGAAATTTCCTGTGATCCATCAAACCAGTTTGGACTCATCATCAGCACCCCTTTCTTTTCTGTATGCCTTTCCACCTTTTCCTCTGGTAGCCTGGATTATAAAGGAAAAAAAGGGAAAAAGGAGTTACTCTGGTGGTTGAGTCTGTTGTCTGTCAGCCCATGTCTGCCTTTTTGTCTTTTTGTCCTTACTCAGTTTGTAACCACAGATGCATCAGACTGTTTGGGGAGTTGTTTTCAAGAGATAGGGAGGCTGAAAGTCCATGGCCCCTGGAACAAGCAAAACAAATTAAAGAATTTAAGATAGGAGATGAGATAAAAATGGTGGTGTATAACCAGAATGGAGGACAGTCTCCAGGAAAAAGATGGTATTCCATTGTAAATTTGGAAGCTATGAGGGAAGAAAGTGATAAAGTTCTGGAAGGTTTTGTTTAACAGTATTTTAAAAGGAGGGGAGGTACATACATCCTGGAAAAATAAACGGTGGTGACTGTAATACCTAATGACAATATAGACCAATCAGATTTATTTATTTTAGGTATTTATGTATTTATTTATTGCATTTGTTTACCGGGAATGTCCATTGGACCGAGAATGAGCCCATTTTCAGTGGAGGCCTGGGGAGAAAAGCTCCACATTAATTACATATACACAGCAATGTTACACACAATACAGGGAGTAAAGCTCCCATAATTACATACACAGAAATGTTATGCCCAATACAAGGGAGAAAAGCTCCACATTAATTACATACACAGAAATGATATGCACAATACAGGGGAGAAAAGCTCCTCAGCTTTATATAGGCACATTTCAATTTTAAATCATTATGAAGTGTTTATGTCTATAATGTTTTAAAAAATGGAAAAGGTGAAACCAAAATTGACAGATATGGATTAATGTGGTTTTGTAGAGGGGAGGCAAACATTTGACAACATTTATCGATCAATGATGATCCACAGGGAAGCAAAATGTAAGAAAATACTGCTGATGTTGGTTGGTCTTGATGCAGAGAAATCATTTGGCAGGGTAAGCTGAGATTTTATGAGTAGGGCAATGGAAGCATTTAAATTTTGTGATACAATAAAAAGGTTTTTCGGCTTTTCCCGGTTAGGGGTCGCCAATAATAAGGTAAATTAGAAGGATGTATGTGGGACTGTGGGCAAAAATCAAAGTAGGAGGGTTCCTCTCTGATAAGAACTGTCTGAAAAGAGGAAATATGCAAGGAATTACTCTTTCCTTTTGTAATTTGTGTTATATTTTCAACCATTAACAAAGAAAATAAGAAAATAAGGAACTGCCGGAGGGATAGATTCCTGTCCCAGAGACTTCCCATACTCTGGAATAAACTACCTATCTATATCAAACAAAGCTCCTCATTAGCACTCTTCAAGAAAAATCTTGATGATTGGATGGGAAATAGGAAATTCATTCCAGTGATCACCTCTGTGGCTCTGCTCGACAGTGCCACAGGAAAATAATTTTCTTGGGTGGCAAAAGCCAGGGTACCTTTTTGGCTGGGCTTGTATAGGTCCCAGGGCCGATAGCCTAGTACCTACCTATGAACCTATGAGAATATGAATGTCAAAGAAATGTTGGCTCTAACAACTGGACTCAAATCTCTGAACCATCTTTGGACTCCAGACCCTCAACTACTAATTACCAACACTACAGTAATGTGGCACATAATAAGCAAGAGGAACCAGCTCCTACCTCCTTTGCAGATTACATATATTATCCAGGGAATTATAGACATTAGTCTGTTCCTCCAGTCTAAGTACATTTCATCAGAAAAAAAACACATTGCAGACAAGCTGAGTAAGTTTATAATAAATCCTCTTGACTGGAAGTTGCAGCCTATGGTCTTCCAGGAAATGGTCCATCTGTGGGAGACTTCTCAAGTAGGTTTGTTTGCCTGTTGCCACAATAGACAGTTAAAAAAAATCTGCTCGAGGACTCCTTGCACACAGACCTGGGAGACAGATACCTTTCATTCCCATTGTTGGGAATGTTTCTGTATGCCTTTCCATCATTTCCTCTGATCGCCAGGGTTATAATGGTGCAGAAGACTCTCCAGTGATAGTAGTGGTGTACACCTTTTGTACCAGACATCAGTGGTACTCCATTCTTTTTTTGAAAGTGGCCAAGGGCAATTTTCACAAGCTTCCTCACAAAATGGACTTGAACAAGGCAGAGTTCGTTTGATCACCTCAGCCTTCAATTTCTCCAACTGACTGTCTGGATGAAAAGATGTTACTACATTTTATGCACTTTCTTCTGAGGATGTGCAGTAGGTATTAAAGGAGGCAAACGAAACCTGCTGTTGAAAATCATATATGAGTAAGTGGAAAAGCTGCTCTAGTTGGTGCCAAGACAAGAACCAGGACCCTTTCAAGCCACAGACTCCTTGTTTCTGCAGTTTTTTGTGTGAGTGATTATCAAGATTCACCTTTAGGCCATCTCTGATTGTCTGCCTTTAGATCTCCCTTTCACCCTATCTTTAGTGAAACTAGATTTAAAAGGCAGTTGTTTCATCCTTGGGATCTCATTTTTTTGTTCCAGAAAAACAGTGTTTCCTTTTGACCCTGCTTATGAGACTATGCGAAATTCTTCTTTGGAAAACAATGTGACTCATTGCTCTGACTTCTGCAAGATGTGTATCTGATTTACAGGCTGTATTTATGGTAAGTCTTCCATATTTCATCTTTCAAACAGAGGGTAACATGGTGAAAAAATCCTTTATGCCTTAGGTTGTCTTCAGAGTTTACAACGAGTCAGAAAATTCACCTCCCTGTTTTCTTTCCAGAAACCCCCCCCCCCAAAAAAAAAGTAAGAAAAAAATTTACACATCTGTATTGTTCATGGACAGCTCAAATACTACATTGACAGGACAAAAAAAAACTTCAGGACTTCTGATTTCCTGTTTATTTCTATTTTTTTTTTGTTCTATACTGTTGTCCTCAATCTGTACATTGGCTAAGGCATGTAGAAAGTTCCATAAAGCTTTGGAAAAAGACTGGATGGTCAACTCCTTGACAGGATGTCTTGTTTAGATTAGGCTACTACAACAGTGATCTATTTGAACATCTACTTTTATAGTAAGTTTACTTACACAACTTTACTTTCTTTACAGTAAAGAGTACAGTTGTCAGAGCATGAAGGGCTTTCATTGTACCAGGATTGAATTGCTGTGCCAATTTTGTGGAGAGCAAGAGTTCTCAAACAAATTTACAAGGTAATCAAATATTGACCAGTCTGCAGAAAAGGGGCAAAAAAATTGTGTGATGATCAAGTATAAATGCATATATTGCAAGACTGGTGACAGTGTATCAGTTCTACATAGAATGTAAGCCATTTCAGAGGAAAGAACATCGTATGACTATCCCATTACCAAAAGGGCCATGTCAGAAAAATCACAGCTGGCTTGTGTGAACATGATGGGAGAAACTGTTTGGTTGTAACAGATTACTACTCTAGAGACAACAAAATAATCTACCTATCCATAATTATCAGGCAACAAATTATATCTTGATTTAGGACAATGCTCTCAAATTGGTGGATCCTGTGATGGCCCAGCACCGGCCCAGTAATCAAGGAGCCTCAATCCTCACCACTGGCAATAGTGGGGGACGTACACACTGGGAGAATGACAAGTACACACACAGTAAATTGCAATTTCCCTTAAGGGCACACAGAGACCACAGTCATTCTGGGGCTGGTTTCTCCCTCTTTCTCCAGAACCCCAATAAGACTCCCCACTGGCATAGCTATAGGGTTGAGATCTCAACTGAGTGGCTAAACCAAAATCTCCAGTACCCTCTCCGTCCAACCAATGCTTTGTGTCCCTGCCCAAGTAGCTGACACACTCTTTGAGATTTGATTTATACACACACACACACACACACACACACACACACACACACACACACACACACACACACACACACACACACACACACACACACACACACACACACACACACACACACACACACACACCTTGGGAAAGGCTGGCACAGTTTTACTAGCTATGCCCCCTTCTGCCCCAACTATAAGGTAGTTTCCACTGCCACCAGCCACTACTTATCAACTACTTTAAGGCCCTTAACAAAGGGTGTCCAATCCTGCTGTGTAATGTTACTATTAATCCAACTGGTAGTCTGACCAAGAGCAAGGCTATTTAGGAGTGGCCTGTACAGTGTCACCAAAGAGATATGTAAGTAATCTAACAGCTTAAATATCTCTAAACAGCCAGCCACAATTAAAAGGTTTAAATATATTTAATAATAAATTATAAAAAAACAAGACAATACTCAGTAAGTAATTAGTTACATCAGAGTTCAAAATCACAGGAAATATTTAAAACAACATTACAGGCTAGTCTCAAATAGATAAAGAAAACATCTGTGCTATACTTTACTATATTCATATCTGAGTCTAAAACAGTTACTATGCCCTAAAAACTTACTTACAGCAAGGCAAGTGAAGAGGTGAGTGGATGTTTCCAGCTGATGTTGTTAGGTCGAAGACAACACACAAAATGCACAGTCTCTCTCTGAGCTAGTTCTTAAATTAATATCAAATATTACTGCTGGGTTAGCTTGGATGGCATCACTTTTTGTCACCTGAAATCAGTTCCCAAGCTAAACCCCCTTTGCCAGAAACAGAATTTTAGCATCTCCCTGTGAAAAATATATATCTCTCAGATGTTTGCAGATCCTGGAATTCATAAAACAATAAAACACTTCTACATCTTAAACCCAGTAATTACTTCTCTTTCAAGACAATACAAAAACTTCTAGCTCTAGACATTGTGTCTGCTGCTGCACTGAAACTGAGAGATAACATCTCTTTTATTATGTGGTTATGAAACAATTTAATTTCAACTATTTTCTTTGAATTTTTTTAAGTTAACCTCCTGTCTTCCAGTTTCCATTAAACATATACATCTAAACAGTGACAATAGTGCAGGTACATTCTTGTTCTATTTCAATAGGGCATGCTGTGGTTACATTTTAGCTCAGTACTTTACACACACCTCTGTATAAATCATATCAGTATTCACAAATGACATAGAATTATTTACAAAATTCCAGATAGCTGGGCTGGCAGTATTTCCCTTTGTCACAGATACCATTATAAATAATTGCCAGCAATGGAACTTATGTTGTACCATGGAATTCTAAGCCTTTGCTAAAAAGTATGAATTTCATAGTTTCATAGTTTGGATTTAATACTAGTCAAAGACCATTAATACACAGGTTTCACATTTCAAGAGTGTATATTCCTACCAAACCAGGAGAATACAGAGTTTTTAAAAACCTTTGGAGTAGTACATTGTCTTAGGTTATGCTGCTAAATGCTAGTAGTTTAAATCTGAAACTGCACTGACTGGAAGCACTCCTCACCTTGGAAGATGTGGACATCTGTGCAGTCACAGAGATCTGGTTTAAGGCTGTTCAGAGCACCCTGGCCTTTCCAGGATATAATGCCTTCCACATGTTCAGACCACAAAATTAACACATGAAAACTAAAGGAGGAGGAGAAGGACCAATAGTTATCAAAGTGAAATACATCTCTAGATTGGTTACACAGAATGATTCCAGAGAGTTACTCCATGTGCAGATAACTATAGGAAAGACCCCCTCCAAGTTATTGTCAGCTGTAGGTCCCCCTCCATGAACCATGATATCCACTCTGCCTACATGGATCTACTTGAGTTGCTCAAAATACAACCAAACACCCTGGTTATAGGTGACTTTAACTACCTGCCTATAGACTGGATAAAGTATGAGTACAAACAAACTCACCCAAAGGTTCTTGGATTTTGTTAACTCATATAAATTGGAGGAGATAGTTGGCACCCCCACAAGGGGCCCAAACATTCTAGACTTGATACTCAAAAACATGGTAGAACTGTGCACCACCACAAGTGATCGGCCCTCCCTGGTGAAGTCTGATCATAAATCAGTCTCTTTCAAAGTAACTATACCATCAGAACCCCCACCCCCAAGGAGAAATTAGGCTAAAAAAAGTCCCAAATCCAACTACAGCCTCTTATAAGAAGACATTAATAGCTTCAAACGTCCTGTCCCCACTGACGGCAAGGACACCTATACTGGGATAGACACCAATGCATTGTATAAACATCTATACAGTTGTATTGATTCAGCCATTCCTGATAGGACCAAAGCAAGATCCTCAAGAAAAAAACAAGCCTGCCTGGTGGACATCCACCATAAACAGGTTATAGAATAACAGGAAGAAATTGCTATCTAAGAGCAAGAAAGAAAGAACTCAGAACTGGAAGCACACCCTTCTCAGCTTGAATAAGCAAATAAGACATCTTGCAAAGACCTCTAAAGCTAACTACCAATCTAGATTAGCGTCCCTAGCTAAGGATAACCATAAGGCATTCTTTAACTGCATCTGGAACCTTAAAGGAAAATCCCAGATTTGCACTGAACTAGTAGTGGATGGTACCACATATACTGAACCAGTGGAAATAGCCAACCTGCTAGCGGACAGGTTCAGTGAAAACTTCTCCCCCCTGTCCCCACCACATATACCACAAAACATTCCTACCACCTATTCTCCACCTAGTATCTCTAAAGAGCAGGTTTTAACCACTCTCTCCAAAAAACAGCCTCTATGGGACCTGATAACATCTAAGGCTGTGTTCTCAATGGTTTAAAACAGGAGTGAGCAACATCATTCAGTACTCTTTTCAACCACAGCCTAAGCACTGGTTTTGTCTCTGCTGAATGGAAAACTGCTACCATCATCCCCTTGCACAGGGGGCATGCATCCACTGACCCTGGGAACTATAGATCTATTAGCCTAACCAGCCTTATCTGCAAGGCGATGGAGAGAATCATCATGAACCTTATCAACAAGGATATAGGAGGCCTGTAAACACTTGACCTGACCCAGACTGGTTTTGTTAAAGGGATATCCTGCCTGTTAAACCCGGTGGACTTCTTTGAGACTGTCACAAAAGCCCTGCACAAAGGCAAATCTGTGCATAGAACCTACATAGACTTGGCCAAGGCCTTTGACACAATCCCCCACTCAGGCATCATTGAAAAACTCACCCAGTTGGGGGGTCAACTCATATACTGTCAGGTGGGTTGCAAACTGGCTCACTGACAGACCACATGCAGTTAAAATAAGGGACTCCACCTCCACCAGCAGACCTATTACCAGCAGTGTTCCATAGGGATTAGTGCTAGGGCCCCTATTGTTTGGAATCCACTTCTCAGAAGTACAGGTAAAAACAAAAGGTCTACGGCTGACAGCGTTTGCTGATGACTGCAAACTGGAAACAGTCATTAAATCCCCAAATAATGTCAATATTCATAGGTTCATAGGTTGGTACTAGGCTATCAGCCCTAGGGCCTATACAAGCCTAGCCATAGAGAATACCATAGGTTCATAGTTTAGTACTAAGCTAACTGCCCTTGTGAGCCATTTTAACCCTAGACAATTATCCCTTGTGAGACTCAAACCCTGCACCTTGTGTTTGTAAGGCAACAAGCCACACCATTGCCCTCCTTCTACAAGTAGGACTTATGCAAATCAATGATTGGTGCCAAAGTGATGGTCTTAATGCATTTTTGCACTGGGTTTATCATCCCCTTTGGCAAAGGTGATGTCCCTGCAGATTACCATATTAATAATAACACCCTAAGCTCTAAACGAGTAATAAGAGATTTGGGCACACAGGTCGACAGCAACCTTACTTTTGATCACTTTGTCTAAATGGTGGCAATGAAGGCCTTCTACATTGCTCACCTCATAAGCAAGGGTATAGCTTCCAGAACAAAAGAGGTTATAACCCCACTGTACTCTTCCTTCATCAGGCCAATAATACTGTACAATGCTTCCTTTGGTATGTACCCAAACAGGCACCTGCAGCAACTGGAGAGACTTCAAAGGTTCCTCACAAAGATAATACAGGGTCTTCAGCACATGTCTTATGTGAACAGACTGAAATCCCTTTCACTGTACTCTGTATCAGGTCTATATTACATGATCAAAGTTTCAAAACTTAGAATCTGATATGGTCGACATCATATATTCGAAGTTTTGAAACATTGACAATGTAATAAAACACAACAACCTACCCCCCACACCCCCCTACTTAAATATACCAACTCTGAGATCGCACTACAGTACAGAAAAGGGAAATCTTCCCTTTCCACACTGTATGGAGATCTCCGTTAAAAGATTCAGAGTTTGAAAACTTCAATCATATGGTGTCGACCGTATCAGATTTGAAGTTTTGAAACTTTGATCTTCTGATATAGACCCCTCTGTATCGTATATACTTCTCAGAGTCGACCTGTGCCTTGCATACAGAGCAATCTCTTTTTCTGCCTTAATGGAAATGCTGCACATTCATAGGTGAAATAATACTTGGCTCACTCACTCTAGGGACCTTTACCTAGCATGTGACATCAACAGGACTTGCTAGAGAGACTCTGGTATAAACTTCCAATAGAGGTTAAACAGACCTTCTTGTTAAACCTTTTTAAGTGTAACTTGGATGACTGAATAGGAAACTGCAAATTTACTCCCGGGATTTCAGCTGTGTCCCTCTTGGACAGGGGCACTCAGTGCTGATTTGGATCTGTTTATAACATAGACCATATCCATAGACCCTTAAGAGAACAAGAGTTGAACTTGGCTAGGCTTTTCCTCATTGTGTAATGCACTCTATGCCAAAGTCTCCCTTGTAGACAATAGTAGTTTATGAAATATAACTTAAACTTGAATAGAACTTAAACGTCTCTAATTGTTCCTCATAACATAAATTTTGGCATTCAGGAATGTAGTCAGTGAACGTTCTTTGAATGTTTTTCAGTAATGTTAGATCTCCTTTGGAATATGAGCAAAACAGAGTTATTTTCAATAACTGGTCTTAAATAATTTATTTAACAAAGGCCATTCCAATCCACTACCACAGTTTTATTTTTATAATAGATCCATGACTCTTGTTGCCTTTAACTTAACAGCTTAGGCATTGTTTCTAAAGTCCACTGTTTGAGTTATACATACATACAAATCATTGTATTCATTATATTCAGAAACATCATTAATAATGTCAGTACCCAACAGTTTCAATGCTCATGTATAGTCCATGGTCCCTCAGCCAATTACATATGTATAAGACATATCAGTTAAATTTGATGTAATAAGTGACACTGGTTAAGTATGTAGCTACGTCTATACTGAATGCATATTAGGAAACAAAGAAAATACAAAGTTAAACAGTATTGGGTCCAGAAAGGACACCTGTGGAATATCCAATCCAATTTCTGACAAGTTGGAAAAATGGCCATTCAGTTTGACAAATTGGCTTCCTATTGTTTAACCAGAAATGTATCCTGTTAATAACATGTGGGTTGCCATTCTGAAAGATTGGGGAGTTAATACTGCATGTGGCATATTATCAAAAGCTTCTGATTTTATTATTTATTTTATTTATCCTTTGATAACCAGGAAAGTCTGACTGTGCCAATGGCCCATTTTCAGTGGCGGCCTGGGGAGAAAAGCTCCACAACAGATTCAAAAATATTTAAACAATATTTAAGTAACTATATATGAGGAGAAAAAGCTCCACTAAAGATTAAATATTTTACAATGATTTAGGGAGAAAGGCTCCAGAAAACCACACACAAAAATATTTTACAGTAATTGATAAGTAATTATATACAAGGGAAGAAAATACCCACAACAGATAACACAAACAGATTGAAATATATTTATAATGTAAGAAGAATGCAATATGTATTGAAAGGCACACTGCAGAAGTAAATAGTCTATGTTAAGCAAACTAATACATAGTTATTCAAAATATTGACTATAGTTCTAATAATGTATGGAGGTGAAAAATAACAGAGTATTCTGCTGCCAAAAGAGACAGACGAATAGAATAAGATGAGGAGAAGTAATAAGCAGGAGAGATAATTAAGGACATGGAGAGAGAGTTTATTAGAAAGATGATATTATGGATGGACATGAGAGAGGAAATAATAGTATGTGTTGGTTGAAGAGGTAGAAGAACATACATTAGTAATATGATATCACTAAAGTGAGAGCTTCTTTTGATGTTGGGCCATTATTACCTGCTAATATACAGAGGTGTTAGTGAATTTAGAGTGAGAAAGGCATAGTTACAGTGAGTAGGTGGTCATGCATCTGTTTTAAGGATTGTGCATGTACAGTTCCAGGTGTGAGATAGATAGATTTTAGATTGGTCTTGAACTGGGAAAGTTGCTAGTATGTTTAAGGGATAAGGAAACAGAGTTCTAGGACTGGGCTACATAGCTAGAATAGAGAGAGGTTCCTGTGACAGGTGTGGTTTGTAGGTAGTGGGGAGCATTTTGTTTCCAGAATTGAATTACCTTGCAGGTGTGTATGTGTGCAGTATGTCTAGTAGGGCGTGGCTTTGGGGTTTGAAAAATTCAAATAGACCACTCTGACACTGAAGCTATTGTGCAGTGCCTCATTGACATTATTAAAAGATTGTACAATGTTGGTACAATAGCATGTATTGTTTTTGTCCATACCATGTGAAATGCTCATTACCCTCAACCAAACGGAGCTGCAGACAGAACAGTATAGACAACTAAGAACATTATTAGTTAACCAATTCCACATATTGCCTTAATGTCTTTGTGATGATAGGAGGTACTTCCAGCCATGCCAAGAGAAGTAGGGTAGTAGATGTTTGACTTGTGTCAGCACAGTTAGCTGGAATTTTGTAAATAATTATGTAATTTGTATAGATGTTTGTGCTGAAAGTGTATTTGTGAGGTTTGCTTGTGTTAGAATGTAGCGTCAGTGTACCCTGCTGGAATGAAAATAAATGTACATGTATTATTGTAATTAAATTAAATATATATGTTTTATTAGAGGACACTGGAACAACAGAGGTTAACCAGCTAGCTTACCTTAGGAAAAATAAGGGAAATGTAATCGAGCTCTTAAACCAATAAAACTGCAACCACAATGCTGAAAAGGATCGGAGATGGTGGGCGTAAAAGAAGCCTTTGTTCATTAGCTTAGTAAAAAGAGAGGAAGCCCCAGGCACTGCCATAAACATTTAGATGTGTATTGTAGCTGTCTGTGCTAAACTCCTGTCTCAGCTTCAAAGGAGGGATACTATGAGAACCTAGAGTCGGGTGACCAGATGAGATCATTCTGCAAGCCACCTTGGATATTATATTTTACAGGGAGTAATCTCTGAATATTGAGTATTCTGGGGAACCTAGTTAGAAAGACTGATCATGTATTTCATTGTGCCTTGCTCTATCAAGTAAGTTATTAGGGAATAGTAATTATCCTAGATTCAGTCAGGAATATAGTGAAGCTTAGTTTAGAGACTGTTTTTCTTTATTTGTATGAGTCTGTCCAGCAATGCTATTTTCAATATTTCCTGTGATTTGAATTTTGTGGTTTACTGTAAATATATATCTTTAGCATTTTCTTGTTCTTTTATTGTTTATTATTAAATATATTTAAACTTTTCATTGTGGCCAGTCCTCTTTAGAACATATTTAAGCTTTGGGAATATTTGCACACATTTATTTGGTGATAACTCTGGCCAGTCTTGAAAACATTGCTGTTTGGTCAGCATTACCATTTCTATTAATATTAACTTCACTCAGGATAATTGGATACCCTTTTAAGAGCCTTATAGTGACTGATTGGTGGCAGTGAATCTACCTTATAGCCTGGGCAAAGTTGGTAGAGTGGGTAATCTGTGCCAGCCTTTCCCGTGTGTGTGTGTGTGTGTGTGTGTGTGTGTGTGTGTGTGTGTGTGTGTGTGTGTGTGTGTGTGTGTGTGTGTGTATGAAAATTAAATCTCAGAGTGTGTGTGTCAACTACTTGGGGCAGGGACATGAAGCACTGGGTTCACAGAGAGAGTGCTGGAGGACCTAGCTTACACACTCAGCTGAGGACCTACCCCTACAGCTGTACCAGTGGGGAGTCCTATTGGGGACCTGGAGGGAGACAGATATAGAGAAATCAAGACCCCAGGCTGAGTGTGTTCCCTGTGTGCTCTTAAGGGGAAATTGTACTTGGTACAGAGAGCTGCATCTGGAAATACAGAGTGTACCCATTTGTATTCCAAGTGCATGTCCCTCTTCAGTGTCAGTGGTGAGGATTCAGGCTCCTTGATTACTGGCCCAGTGGGGGGAATCACAGTCTTACAGAACAAGTCCACAGAGTGCATCTGGTCTGACTCCAATGCAATTAACATTCCTAAGTTAGGATAAAAATTAAAGCCAAAGGCTGTTCTGCATAAAACAGTCAAATAAAATGACCAAAGGGCCAAATCCAAATACAGAATCCTCTATGATAAAAGAAATTGTACTCATCAGGCCAAGCAGTTCACCCCAGTTTGGTGAGGGAAGTGAGGTGGGAGGATGACACTGAACTCTGGTCATATGTCATCTAAACAAATGGGGGGAGCATAGTAAGGAGTAGCAGGAGACACATCCAGACTTTACCTGATCAGAACTAGAGAGATAATTGTCGGAACAAAAAAAAAAAAAACAAGTGTTAATACCAAGGAAACTGAAGTGTCAGTTGAGGAGACAATTGTTGAAACTAAGAGAACAGTTTATACACTCCTAAAAACTGAATAATACAGGAGAGTCTAGATCTTAGATTATGGGACTAAGCCACATGACTAGTCATGAAGTACCGAAAAGAAACACTTTGGCAAATTATTGAACTGTGCTAATGTACCTGAAAGTTCTCCAGTAATTATCCACACTAGAAATAAATCAATGGACAGACACATGTCAAACTGGACAGACTTCTTTGGACAAGTCAACATACTGTCAATCTGGCCATTTTTTTTTGTGCAGGTTCCTAACCTATTTGAGCTACTTTGAATGGATGTGAGATAAGGGCTCCAGTGAGTGAGCTACTGACAGCTATGACCATTCCAGAGACAGAAAGTAGACAAATGATTGTGTTTTGAAAATTGTTATTCAAGACTCTAAAATCATAAATATTAAGACATTAGTACTCTTTGTATTACAAATATGCAAAAGTATTATAAAAATGACATATGTTTGAAAAACACTAAGAAAAATGCTTTAACAGCTGCTTTCTTGGCCAGATGTCATATAACGTATGCATACATTGATCAAAGGTTCATAGGTTCATAGGTTGGTATTAGGCTATCAGCCCTAGGGCCTATACAGGCCTAGCCATAACAATTCCCCGGATATTTCTTCCCACAATATTTACTTCCCTGGACCCCTGTCTAGCAGGGTGACTGACATGATCCCCGGGGTGAATTTCCTATCTTCCATCCAATTCTCAAGGTTCCGTTTGAAGAGAGCCAAGGAGGCGGTCTGGTTGACATGTATGGGCAGTCTTTTCCAGAGTATGGGGAGTCTCTGGGTCAGGAACCTATCCCTCCAGCATGTTTTGCTCATTGGGATGACAAGGTTTAGATCCCTGGAGTGTGTGGTTCTGAGGGATTGGGAATTCTTTAAGTGGAGCATGTCCAACAGCTCAGGGTTTGACATGGCCTTGTATGTTAAGCAGAGATCGCATCTGAGTAGACAATATGCCACAGAGTATAGCTGGAGTTTTTTTAGACGGTCAGCATATGGCATCTGCTTTAGGCCTGTGATTCTTTTAGTGAGGTATTTCTGTGGCCTTTCCAGCTGGCCTTGTATGTTAAGCAGAGATAACCTCTGAGTAGATGATATGCCACAGAGTATAGCTGGAGTTTTTTTTTCAGGTATGTAGGGGAAAGGAAGAATGCGGGCAGGTAAATGCAGAAACATAAGGATGTTATGAAGGAGACAAAATTCTAAGTGAATGTTTTTGCTACATTGTTCACTTAGATAAGAGATGGGAAGATACCACTCTAGGAGAGAGGAAAGGGTGAAGCACACGCACAGCAGAGGATTCTACTAACATTCTAGCAAAGGTTGCAGAGATTCTAGTTGAATGTCTATGAAAACTATTTCCCTTGGGGAGGATGTTGTCCTATAAGACTGATGACTAGCAGTCACAGACCCAGTCGACATTTCCCATTAAGTGCCATACAGTAAGTAACATGGTTAAGTTATTGCTGTTGAATATAAGAAATGACAAGTTTTACAAGTTTGTGATCAAGTACCAACTCCCTGCTTTTTGGTCTTTTAACAACAGTGCATGAAAAGTGAAAAATATTTCATCCTGTAGTACTTCTTGCTTAAATCTTCTATAATTAGATATTGTATAAAATGCAAATACACAGTGAATAAATTAATAGACCAGAGAATTTATAATAATCTGAACTATTTTCTGAAGACTCCCAGGAGCTTCATTTCAGAATTACTTCATGTGATGCTTTGTTACAAAACATTTACTTTTGGTATGCTGTGTGACATTTGAAACACTGCAAAGTAGTTTATAGTAAAAATATGTCCTGGGGAGAAGTGACTAATACAGAATAAAAACAAAATGATCTGTAAATAAAGCAGAACAGAGTAGTTTTCATACTGAAATCAAAACAGTTTTCTTTTCAGGAACTCATATAAGCATAAGAACATTTTCTATCTGGGTTTCAGCAGATGCTATTCAAAGTTAAAGGTATAGTAGTATTTAATGCATGTTGCTAGCTATTCAGTTTTACAGCTACTTGCTTGGTGTTGCTCTTCATGGAAATATTTGTACTTCCTCAGGATCTTTGACATACTCTGATCTTGACTGGCTACCTGCTGAATGTGGTTCAGAGGTACCAAGGGGATTTTATTCTGGGACAGTCAGTAATGAGACTAGCCTTGTTCTAATACTCTACAGAGTCTTACTGTCCAAAACTGTTACTAGATTTAATTGCTCCAGCTGGGGGTTTAAGAGATCATATTGTTATCTTACTGACCCTTCAAATTCAACTGCAGCTCTAGAAGCTTTAGCCCTCTACCACCCTTCACACATTTTAAAATGTTTAATATTTCTGTTACTTTTGCTCTATTGCAAGTGTTATTTTACTAAGCAGAAACCAACTTTTTTTTAAAAAAAGGACCATCACTTTAATTCTACTCTGTGTGACAAAAATACATATTTGCTTATTCCATGTGCACATTCAGTTTAGGCTTAAAGAGTACAAACAGAATGCATTGTGTCAATGGTGCATTCTCATCAACATTTTAATCATTGCTTCATCTTTTAACATTGCAACGTATACATTTTGTATCCATTAGTGCGTAAATTCATGTCCATTTATATTGACAGCACAAATTCCCTACCATAAAACATGCAGTGTAATAAGTTAAACAATCACAAGTCTTTTCCCTACAAATCTTCGACAATTATTAAGCTCATATATTGTGTCAGTTTTCCTCCATAGTTTATAAATCTGAAAACCTTTCCTTTATACATAACATTTCCTAACTATGATGTTTTGTGATGCTTCAGTTCAATTTCAAAGTCATCATTAAAGGAAGTTGTAGTGCATTGGTATTCAGTGATTTTTATCTAATATTTTGATTGTAATCTTATCCTACAATGATTCCATTGTGAGGCACTCATGACATCTTTCCTAATGTTCCTTCATCCTAAATCTTTACAATATCATTAAATGCTCATTGCTTCTAACGCTACCTCTTTTTGAAAATCAGATATTGAACTAATTTTCACTTAATCCTTATAATCTGTTCATGGAAATCCTAAATGTACTCTTGTAATATTTCTAAATTTTAAAATGCGTTCACTACATATGGTTGTTATGTTGGTAAGCAAATGACAGCAATATGCACTGTGATTGATAGGTGACATTGTGAGGATACAGAGCTGTGAGGACACATTTTAAACATTATTCACACAAATATGGGAAAGCTTTGAGTTTTGATCAAACTACTGGTACAATGTTAAAAGGATAAATAATGGACTCATATATTTGTGTTACGCAGAGAGGAAATGCACAGCATGCACGGATCACTGCATCGCCCTTTCCCATAGTGCCAAGGAGGAGGAGGAGGCATCTTGCAGTAACAGTCCCACCATAGTTATACAGTACTGTGCACAGGATACCCCCTTGGAAGCTATGTTCCATGTGCAGTCTACGTGGTCCATCCACCAAATTGCTTCTGTAAAACTATGCATTATCATTATTACTGCTAGAGTGATAATATGAGTTAACTTACTTATTTTACACTGTTTTCCCCATATCATAAAAATTATGTAAATGCTTCTCAGCTTTTTGTACCCTGCAGCTGGGCTCCGTCTTGGAATACCTTGACTGTTTTGACAACATTATGCTGGTACCCCTATGCCACTCATAGGTCTCTGAATGCACACATTACCTTACTTTATTCCACTCACAAGTCACTGAATGCACACATTACCTTATCTTATGCCACTCATAGGTCTCTGAATGCACATACTATCTTACCTTATGCCACTCACAGGTCTCTGAATGCACACATTACTTTATGTAACTCACAAGTCTCTGAATGCACACATTACCTTATCTTTTGCCACTCACAGGTCTCTGAATGCACACATTACTTTATGTAACTCACAAGTCTCTGAATGCACACATTACCTTATCTTATGCCACTGACAGATCTCTGAATGTGCATATTAGCTTACTTGATGCCACTTACAGGTCTCTGAATGCATGCATTACCTTACCTTATGCCACTCATAGGTCTCTGAATGCACATATTATCTTACCTTATGCCACTCACAGGTCTCTGAATGCACACATTACTTTATGTAACTCACAAGTCTCTGAATGCACACATTACCTTATCTTATGCCACTCACAGATCTCTGAATGTGCATATTAGCTTACTTGATGCCACTCACAGGTCTCTGAATGCACACATTACCTTATCATATGCCACTCACAGATCTCTGAATGCACACATTACTTTATGTAACTCACAAGTCTCTGAATGCACACATTACCTTATCTTATGCCACTCACAGATCTCTGAATGTGCATATTAGCTTACTTGATGCCACTCACAGGTCTCTGAATGCATGCATTACCTTACCTTATGCCACTCTCAGCTCTGAATGCATACTTTACCTTACATTATGCCACACTCAGGTTTCTGAATGCACACATTATAATACATTACCTTATGCCACTCACAGGTCTCTGAATGCACACATTACCTTACCTTATGCCACTTACAGGTCTCTGAATGCACACATTACCTTAGTAGCTCTGCAGTGTTTCTGGAATATTTATTAAACAGCTACTTGTACCTCCAAGAAAAAATTATGCAACATAATCTATCTTGATTGTTATAGACTGAATGGAAAACATCTGAGAGTTTTTATGATGTTTTATGTGGGTAGATAGCATCTGTGCATAGCTGGTATTAACCAGTATTAAAGTGCACCAACTAGTTTATTTGCTGCTATGCTAGTAAGCATATATTTACATCAGCATTGCATATTTTGTGTTTGCAGGTCTGTGATTATAGGTAGGCTTTACCCCTCATTCATTAGACTTAGCTGCCTTTATAAAGCTAGCAGATACTTTTAAAGGGTTTTTGATTACTAGGAAGCAATGCGTTCTGGTGATAGCTATTTCATCTGTAGAGTGTTGTCGATAGTAATGAAGGTAAAATGTGCATAGCCACATTGTGTTTTTTGTTTGAGCAAACACAACTGCTGTTAGAGCAATGCACATGGAATATAATGCTGAATATTAGATCTGAACATGACTATGTGAAATGTATTGGTAGTATACAAATTCCTCTTTTTGCAGTTGAATTTTACTATATTTTTTTTTTCAGTTTTATCATATTCCTTATTATCTTGGCAAATTGCCTGATATGCAGTAGCATTGAAAGCTGCTATAATACTAATTTTATGGTTGTTAAATGTTGGTGGTGTTGGGGGTGGTGGTATCGGGCAGTCTGTTATCCAAAGGGTGAGTCATTTTGGAGTTAGTATATTTTGAGTTGCAGTGCTTGTTACTGCAACACTGATGTTTTTTTCTCCTTTAGTGGTTGTGATATTTGTGCCCTATTTGTATTTTAACATTAGTCCAAACATTAAGTCTTTAATTATATATTGTTCACCTAGAAGAAATTGTGGTTCAAAACAACTCGCAGCAGCTCACAATAAGGCTCCAAAGCTCCAAAAAAATGATAGTTTATTCTCTTAACGCCACAGAAATGTACACACGTTTTCGTCAAACATATGACTTCATGACGAAAACGTGTGTACATTTCTGTGGCGTTAAGAGAATAAACTATCATTTTTTTGGAGCTTTGGAGCCTTATTGTGAGCTGCTGCGAGTTGTTTTGAACCACAATTTCTTCTAGGTGGTGCCTGCTTCCTGGACTGTAGTGCTTGTTTCGTTGGTTTGTTTTGTGACTTATCATATTTTGGGAATTATATATTGTTCTTTAACAGTATAATAATGTCACTGCATCAGTCTAAGTCATTAATAGTTAATTTATTTTAACCAGAACTTCATAATGAGTGGAACCACACTGATCTGACTTTTTTCAGCCAAGGCTTCCTTCCACTGTGCACTTTGTGCTGTAAGATACATCATTATGTGTTTTCTTTCTCTCACTCTCCTATTTCAATTGAATTAGATGAAGAGTATCTTTAGTTTATGGTTTTTGAATACCTTTGGAGGCAGTCACAGTAGTCTGTCAGTGATTTCCTCTGATTTCTATACATTTTATACAGCAGTTAGGTTTCTTTTCCTGTTTTTGTAATAGAAACAAGTCAAACTGCTTGCGTTTTAAAGTACTGTAAAAATATCACACTACATAATCTGTCATGATTCTCTGTCTCCTTTGCAGGTATTATTCCCCAGTCACCCATTATCCTGGTTATAGCTGTCAGGTTTCCTTCCACTCATGCCTGTGGTGACTGTTTATTTGTAACCAATGCTTTCCAGTGGCAGATATTGTTGAATGGGCCAAATCACATGTCAGATGCTGCAACACGTTCTGGGAGTCAACGGTACAAGTTTCAAAGAAAGTCAAAACAATATGCAGAGAGACTACAGATTCAAATTCAGACAGAAAACACTTAAATCATACTTTACTGCATCTCTAAAACACTACGTACACATAAACAGAAAATAAAGCAGTTAATAATAATATTTCCATGTTACCTTTTAATATTGGAAGGACAAGCATGCCTATGGCTACAGCAGGTGTTGTACTATTATAGAGCAGATTTCCATTAATTAGTCCTGATAAATATGACATAACACATTTTTTATCAAATTTTAATAAAAGAAATGATGACACCAAATTAATTATGGCTCATTTGATTTTTGTGTTAAAAAATGAATACTAACTTAACAAGGTACATCAGAAGTAGTTAGAAGGAAGACAGAAGATCATCACTTTCACACGGCTGGTTACCAACCATGATATGAAGTTGAGGACCTTTAGGTGGGAAGAGCTGTTAGAATTTCCACCCCCCAAAAAATTCATGACGTACTAATTGTCAATGCACAATATGTTCTGCTAAACTTCCTGACTAAAGTACTGCTAACTGATAATTCCTGAATAAAAAGAATAAATACAATATTTTTGTGACAAAATTCTCATATGCAAAGCATATGGTACAGCTTAGAAAAACTGACAAATACAAAAGGAAAACATAGTACTTTAGCTAGATCTTGTAAAAACATTTGACACATTACCATGCCTAGGAATCCTGAAGACTAGGGAAAAACACAATAAAAGGCCATGCATAATGTGATGGGCTAAATGCCGATTAACCAACAGATTCCAGCCAGTATTATATTTAAGTGCTTTATCAGAAAGCGTGTACATGCTGGAGATCCTCAACGATCTGTAATGGAACCTACATAACTTAATGTAGTGTTTGCTTCTTTTTCAAAATCCAGCATCTGGTGACATCTGTTGGGCACTGATGAGTGTAAAAATTTGAATTATTTTCACATCTAATAAAGTCATACTTAACTGAACAAAAGTGATACTTAAGTTACATTAGTATCTAATAAAACTACTAACTGGGTTAAAGATACTGGTTTAAAATGTGACAAACAATGACAATATTTGATTTTTTGATAAAATCAGATTTAATTGTCATGTTGTATTACATAAAAACATGGGATAACTTACAGGAAATATTTGGAACTATAACTTTGCTGACTATAATTCTCAGCTATTTACCAGAAATCAAACATTTTATGAGGGACAGGACAAAAATATGAATCAAAATCAGAGCATTTGGAGTTAATAAGTTTTAATTTGTGGACACCATTGATAATATGAAAATAAGGCATTGTGTCATATGGGGTTGGTTTTTAAATCAGGGACTGTGACAGACCTAGGTATTTTACCAGTTTTATTTAAATCAGCAATCAGCAATTGGCAAGTAATTCATCCTTGTGTGTACAACCTTGCTGAGGCAAATCAACTTGAATATGTGTAACATAAATTCACTGTGTTAATGCCATTAATCATGCAAGGCTTATGCAAGAAGTTGAAACTAATGTGAAATTTTAGTATTAGTTACCACTTCTGTTGGGGAACTCATACCTTACGTGACATGTTTAGGTGGTTGTCAATAAATATAATTTTTAAGTTGCAAAGCTGACTCCAGTGACTGCTTGATTTGCCCCAAACACTTTATAGTGTAATTTGGTGTTAAACATTTATTTTGGTGTTCATTAACTTATTTTTAATGTCAATATTGTGTGTACCACCTCCACACTATGCTACTTGACCCTTGTAGGGTAGCAAATTACATGGGCCAGATACTGCTATGCTAGACTTAATTGCATGCAAGATCCATCTCTAATACATAAAGCTAATCAGTTTAATAGTCAGTAAGAGAAGACTACAAGGATTTTGTGGGATATTTTTTATGTTAACAACTCCATTTTTTTTTCTAAATTTTACATAGATAACAATTGCCTCATGCAATTTTTATTTATTTATTTATTTTTAATTTACTGCCTGCATTCAAACCTTTCTCACTGTTTCTACCCAAGTTTTCTTATTATCCTCTTTCTGCATGGACTCACTCCCATACTATTCTTCCATTTTCTTAGGAATTCCATTTACTTTCAACATTAAGTACAGCTTTTTGCAATTGTGGGCATATCTCTCAAGCCCGTTGCTCAAAAATTCTGGACAAAGCCAAAAATGGTTGGGAAAAAAATGAGGGACAGTTTTTTTAATATTGCACTAATTTACTTAATAGAACAGGCTTTGCATCAGCATTCATTTTTTTAAATAATAAGAAGTATGAAACTATAATGACTGGCATTATTGGCTGACTGTAATCCCCAGTTATTTACCAGAAAGCAAACTTTTAGTGAGGGACAGGGCAAAAATGTGACAAAAATCAGGGACCTTTGCAATTCTGCAAAATCATGGGCAATTAAGAGGCAGGATAGCAAACTTCATTAAAATACCTTATTTCCTCTCCATCATCTTTCTGGACATTGAGGACAGGCACCAAGAGTCTGATGAAATTAGCAGGTAGGAAGTATCAAAAATATAATTGAAAACACACACACACACACACACACACACACACACACACACACACACACACACACACACACACACACACATATATCTATATAGCTACATCTCTCTCTCTCTATATATATATATATATATATGTGTGTGTGTGTGTGTGTGTGTGTGTGTGTGTGATGACCCTCACCTCTGGGCCAGTAATCAATGATCCTCAATCCTCACCAGTGGAGGATGTTCACTGGGAGGATAACAGGTGCACACACAGTATCTCCAAATGCAGCTTTCTGCATCAAGCACAATCAAGCACAATTTCTGTTAAGAGCACACAGGGAACACAGTCAGTCTGGGGCTGGTTTCTTCTTCTTTCTCCAGATCCCCAATAAGACTCCCACTGGCACAGCTATAAAGTTGAGGTCTCAGCTGGCTGTCCAAGCCAAGACCTCCAGCATCCTCTCTGTCCAACCATTACTTGTGTCCCTGCTAAAGTAGCAGACACAAGCACTGTAGGAGGTTTGATTTACACACACACACACACACACACACACACACACACACACACACACACACACACACACACACACACTTGGGAATGGCTGGCATGGGTTTACTAACTATGCCCTCTTCTGCTCAACACTATAAGGTAGTTATGACTGCCACCAGACACTCCTGCCAGCTACCCTAAGGCTCTTCCAGTGGTACCAATATGCTGAGGGTGATTAATATTAATACAAATGGTAGTCTGACTAAGAGCAAGGCTATTAGGAGTAGTCCACACAGTGTCACCAGATAAATATACAAATACTCTCAAAACTTAAATATCTCTACATAGATCAGCCACAATAATAGGTTTAAATATGTTTAATAATAAATAATAAAAGAACAAGAAAATACTAAGTAGAAATTCACAGTGACATCAGAGTTCAAAATCACAGGAAATATTTAAAATAACATTGAAGGACAGTCTCAGACAAATGAAGAAAACAATTATCTAAACTAAGCTTCACTATATTCCTGACTGAATCTAAGAGAATTACTATTCCCTATGTACTTAACAGAGCAAAGCAGATGATGTGGTGAATCGTCCTTCTTGTTGTCAGGCCCAAGACAGAATACAGAATGCTCAGTCTCACTAAGAGACTTCTCAAAATAATATCTAAAATATTACTTCTGGGATAGCTTGCAGAATGACATCACTTTTGGTCATCTGACGTCTAGTTCCCATGCAAACCCCCATTGCTGGAAGCTGTCAGGATTTAGCACCTACCTGGAAAAATACACACACAAGGGCTTTTGTTCAGATCTGTGGCAAGTGCTGGAAGTCATAAAACAATTTCATACCTCCATGCTTCCACAGTAGTAATTAGTTCACCCCAAAGACAATACAGAAAGCTTCCTGGTACAGACTTTGTATCTCTGGCTGCCTTGAAACCTGTGAGATAGCATCTTTATGGCCAAGCCCGTAAAGTGATTTAATTTGAGGTATATTTTAAAGTTTGCTGGACTGTGGTTAACCTTCCAGTTTCATCTGTTAAAAGGGGTCTACTTTAGATAATCAAAATACCACTTACCCGACTTTTAAAACGCTGAGACGAAAGCACCGAAAAACCACTTAAATGAACACTGTCATCAGCAACAAAAAACTACAGGTAAGTAACCACTTGTCCACCATGTTGAACTTTGTCCCTTTCCCCACTGTAGTGCAATCTCCGAGTTGGCATATTTAGTTAGGGAGTGGGTGGGTTTCATATGATCCAGTTTTTGTGTTTTGTTTAGGTGTTGCCAAATGCTTAATTATAACTAGTTTTTCATCACTGATGTCAGTGTTAGTTTAAGTGGATTTTTTGTGTTTTCATCTCAGTGTTTTAAAAGTTGGGTAAGTGGTATTTCGATTATCTAAAGTAGACCCATTAAAACGTATACATTTAAACAGTTATAATAATGCATGTCCATTTCTGTTCTCTCCAGTAGGGCACACTGTAGATACATTTCAAACACAAGCACTTTACAAATACCTTTTCAAGACAAACATCTGTACAAATCTTTGATATACACATGACATACAGTTCTAATACATTTGTAACACAGGCATCTTGTATAAATCATTTTGATATTAACAAATGACATATAATTATTTACAAAATTCCAGCTAGCTGTGCTTGCAGTACCTTCTATCATCTATATATATATATATATATATATATATATATATATATATATATATATATATATATATATATACATATATATATATATATATATATATATATATATATATATACATATATAAATATATATATATATATATATATATATATATATATATAGATATCTATGGGTCTAGGACACATGCTTGATTAGCATATGTCCAAATCACAAAACATCGAACATACATACATACACGTAAAGCGTTTAACATTGAAAAGCGCTTCCGTGTATGTGTAGTTCAAAAAAAAATTCTATGTTTCTGCAGGGGGGCTTTACCCCCTGCACCCCCCTACTTTATTATTCTCATTCCGAGATCACACCACAGTGGGGGAAAGGGAATTTTCCCTTACCCACACTGTAGTCTGCTCTACGAAACAGGCACACATACACGGAAGAGCTTATCGATGTTAAGCGCTTTTGTGTATGTGTGTTTGATGTTTTGTGATGCGGACATATGCTAGTCGAGCATGTGTCCGGATCCCATATATATATATACATATATATACATATATATATATATATATATATATATATATATATATATATATATCTGCATTTATATATATATATATATATATATATATATATATATATATATATATATCTGCATTTTATATATATATAGATATATATATATATATATATATATATATATATATATATGCATATATATATATATATATATATATATATATATATATATATATATATATAAATATATATGTATGGTTCTAGGGCTATTAAAATAAGTGTGAGACCTTTTGTATTTGTTTGAATTAACTACATTTTTAAGGAGTATTCAATGTTACTTCTGTAGAAGCAACTCCTTTTAGTGAAATTTGACAAAGCTCAGTAGAAAGCAATTCTGAAATGTTGATCGAGAAGTTTATATCAGGGGTTGTATTCCAGATGAGAGTAAGGATTCTACTTACTACCCCTGTTAAAGACAAGTTGACCAGAAAATTATTTATTCACTCATTTCCTTGGTAGGCCTTCCAATACCAAGACCACTTTTTAAACTCAGGTCACTAAATAAAAGATTTATTCCAGTCAAGCACATTCCCAAAGACAGGAACATGTGTCAGATATACAGAAAGCAAAAATGTATAGCAGCTACCATAGACAGTAGAACCTCCCCCTACCACAAATGGCACAAACTTTCTATGTCATTTGTTGTGGTGTTAATGAGTTAATTTGGAATCCACTAACCAGAAATGATACTGTAAATTACTCATTCTCCAAAATGTGTGACGTTTTGCTTGTTTTTTTACAAAGTCTTCCTCCCTACCTTTTATATGCAAGTGCTTGGGTTTTTAAATTGAAGATACAATATTTAGGGTACAGTCATGATTCTGAGGTTCACACTTCTGTAATTTTCTATTCATGCTTGCTTCTACATTTATATACATGTTTGGGTCTCATAAAAACAAACAGGCCTAATCCAAGCACTTTTACTTGTAACAATGTAGTAAATAAGACCAGGCTCGATGCATTTACACAGTATAAACTCTAGATTCTGAGACTGCTCTTATATCACTTTCCCTATTTTACTGACTTAATTCTGTCTTTTTGAACAACCAGACTGGTGTCTTGTGGTAAGTCTGCTAGAAAAACTATATTTTAATAAGGAACTGTTCATTTTTGGAACTCTTATTTTTTTATTTGAGGTTAAAAATGAATCAGATCTGCATTCTGGGTCTACCCATTGCGCCAAAATGATTACAGCATATTTACTTTTGCTCGTTTCCTGTCCATCCACAGCTGTTATTATTGGAGTCAGCTTCCTGCTGCTGCCCTGCCCAGGAGGCTCATTCGTGCAGCTTTACTTTAGTACTAGGCCAGTTTACATCATTATCAAAAAATGAATTGCAACATATAACATACTCTGTGGCTACTTAACTTTAACTTTTTTTTTTTCTTTCTGTCGGGGCCAGGAGGGCTGTACACCTCACTGCTGTACTATTTATAAAATGATGTTGATCACTCCAGAATTAAATACAGTTGATGCACTGGTTTGCACAAGATTCTGCCCTACAGTTGCATGTACAGACGTCCTGCATATACACCAGTCCAAGAATGCACTGATGTTAGTGAGTAATCATCTGCTGGCTTAACATTCTTTGCTCTTTGGCTGAATCAGGCTGACTATTCCAGTAGATTAGGCAAGCATTAAGCTACAAACACTTACAATTTGCTGCTACAGGGCTTGCTTGTAAATAACAAAACAATGACCTGTACAGTCTGGAGTGTAATAACAAAGAACTTGTTTCCTTCATGCAAGCAGACAGTTTAGCAGCGCATGAGTTTGGGGAATGGAACAGAGCTAAATGGATCACAAGTATGTATTTTTGATGAGGCTCTCCCAACTTATCAAACATTACTGATGCCAGCACTCCATGGGCTACTAAGCAGCTAGAGTGATGCAGTGGCATTAGTATTGTATAAAAGATCGCATTACAGTATAGACATGCTTTTCAGTTTCTGACTGTCCTAGTCTTTTGAGCTGCTATAAATTTTCTGTTAGACTTTTGGCTTTTCCTGGTTAGGGGTCGCCATAGCGGAACTCTGGTCCGCTCATGATTGGCAGTGGATTTTTACGGTGCCGAGTTGCCAGCCTGATGCCCAACCTTCAACGAAGGCATGCCCATTCACACTCACACCTACCTGCATGTCTTTAATGTCACTAGACCATGGGGAGGACATGCAGACTCCACACAGAAGGCGCTCCAGCCAAGAATCGAACAGGAGAACCTCTTGCTGTGAGGTGACAATGCTAACTACTGCACCACCACGGCTTATAATTTTTCTGTTAATTGATCCTTAAATGGTTTACACTTCTATTTATTACTGTGGAATAACATTATAGCATTGCTGGTATATTAAAGAAACTGCAGTTTACCAAATATCAAACAAAATGAAGTTAGTTTACGTTTTTGTTGTAAACCAGTTATTACTGAAGTGCATCATAGTTTGGGAGGATTTCAGTTATGCAAACTCTTGCTGGAACAGCACTTACAGCCCATCAACAGTCTGTATTGTGTCATACATATTAGAGTAGTGTGGAAGAGTTGGGCAAAGAAGATAACTTAAAGGTCCGCTAATTTGAACTGGACAGTTGTAGATATTGTTATTATTTCTGCACCCTTAAGGAACTCTGACCATTGTTTGTTTTTTTTTTTTTTTTTGTTTATATCATTATAGAAAAAATGTATAGAAAACATAATTCAGCTTTAGAAACTGTTTTAATGCTGCTTGCATTTTTGTTAAGTCTGTATTTGAATGGTGGGACTGGATGCTCCATTTTCATTAAAGCTGGCATTCTTGAATGCTGGAAATTATTTCATAATAAACTTTACCGGTGTATAAATTCTATGACCCTACTTGCTCAAAATCAAGATTTATTTCAAGTAGATGAAAACTGGTTTGGGAAAAATAGACCACCTCAGAAAGAGAGCATTTAAGACCCACAAAATAGTCTTCCATAAGGACTTCTATTATACTGATTTTCAGGGGGGTAGGATTTAATGCAACACATTAAAGGAAAACTTTCTGGAACACAAAAAATGCTGTTTTTTTCATTGTATCTTTATATTCTGAGGCATTTTAATGCACCACAATCACTCTAAGGGATATATTTTACTTTGTTTTCCCATAAAATGGTTATTGTGGGGCACTACCATACTGGCATGGTCTTCTTATATTGCTTGGCGGCCTTGTTCACAAAACACATTTCAAGTTCCCTTTAAATGAGTCATGTTAAACTTAAGGATATTAGTTTTTTTTCACGTTCATATAAATAAAATGGCAGTAATATGAGTCACTGCTGGGAAGAAAAAAGGCAAAACAAAAAGGGATGGCAGAAGCCAAGGTAGATGGACAGCATTACTGATGTAATGAATATGAATTTGGAGGAAATTAAAAAAACAGTTTCTAAATGCATAAGCCTAACTGGATAATCTAATTTCCAGTGGTAGTCCCTGATCTGACACTCCTCCACTCAGCTCTTCAGGTGAAGAAAAAATATATAGCTATATCTCTATCTATATCTCTCTCTCTCTCTCTCTATATATATATATATATATATATATATATATATATATATATATATAAATAGATATATATATCTATATATATATATATATATATATATATATATATATATATATATATATATATATATATATATATATATATATATATATATATACACACACACACACACACACACACACACACACACACACACACACACACACACACACACACACACACACACATACACACACACACATATATGTATATATAGATAGATATGAGTCTGGCACTTCCTCACTGAGATCCATTCCCCACTTGTGTCGCTTCACCTCCTCATCTCTTCAGTTGAAGTGCAAACAAATGAAAAAAACAGTCCATGCTCTCTTAGTCTGCTGCTGGTAAACCAGAAGTGCCAGTACAGAAACTACGCTTCCCCTCCCTTCCCCCAATTCCCACACACCCCCAGTGGTCCTACCTTTATTACAAACAGTAACCCTCCCACCCTTCAACCTATAAAATTACCACGCCTATACTTCCTTCTACAACTTCTCACTACTATCCCTCCTACTCAGCTAATATGTACAAGCACACCATACCTATAGTCACTGCATGTACACTCCTTGCATACATCACATCTTACCAAACCTCCACCATTCCGGCACTCAGCCACTATCTCTGTACCATCACACACACCACCACTCATATTCCACCTCTACTCTACTACTCTCTCATCAGGTCAACAACCTTCCCAATATACCCTCTATATAGACTACAGACCACAATACCTAAACTAAAAACAACCCCTCAACCTAACATAACCCTACCACCATACCTGTTGCCCACAGAACACAATCAAAAAACTTCCCTTATAAGCAAGCATATACAGAAATTATAATCTCATCCATATCCGACCTAGCACTCAGTGGAGACATCCATCCTAATCCTGGTCCCTCTATCTCCAACCCCTCCCCTCATAATCAGACTACAAACCACATCTCCCAAATCACAGCCAATAGAAAGCCGACCAATCTCCTTCTGATAAGCCTAAATGTTAGAAGTATATGCAACAAGGTGCATGAATTCCATGCCACCATAGACTTCTACTCCCTTGATGTAGTGATCCTTACAGAAACATGGTTAAAACCACACATTAATAATGAGCAAATCCTCCCTGCTGGTTACAATATACTAAGAGTAGACCGACTAAACAAAAAAGGAGGTGGTACAGCTATAATATTTAAGCAGCATCTAGACATCCAGATCTTAAAGTTAGCAGCTCCCCAAATAGGTAAGGAAGAAATAATATATGCCAACCTTAAAATAAACCAAAATAAAACCCTAAACATAATAGGTTGCTGCTTCCCACCTGGCCGTAACATCCCTCCACTTGAAAACCTCCTCAGCTGGACTACCCACCACCTACCCCAAGAAACTTTAATTCTAGGAGACTTCAACACTGACTGGCAATCCTGCTCTAGCAACCACCCAGCCCATCATGTAAATCTTCATGGCTTCACCCAGCTAGTCCAGTCACCTACTAGGATAAATAACCCCAACAAACACACTACCCTTGATTGGATACTAGTCAATAAGAGTCCCCAGTCATATATAGCAGGCTGCTTATCTGACAGCCTCAGTGATCACTCCCCAACCTTCTTACTAAGAAAACACCTTTATAAAGCAAAACCCATCATCTACCGTCAAATACGCAAAAAAACTAACTTCAACTCTCTCTCATTCGTCTCATCCTTAAAAGACTGTAACTGGCAACCTCTAAAATACCTCAAACTAGATGAAGCAGTTGACTACTTTAATAAAACATTCCTAAGCATCCTTAATTACCATGCCCCCATAAGATGTTCCCGAACTAGAGCCCAACAATCCCCATGGCTACAAAAAAACACGAAGTCTGAAATGAAAAACAGGGATAAAGCATGGGACAACTGGCACAAAACCAAAACCCCCTCTACTAGGCAAAAATTCCTAGAACTGCGCAATAGAACCAAAAAGCTTATAAAACAGGACAAAATCCAATACTACCAGTCTGCCCTTACCTCCTCCCAACATAACCCCAAACAATTCTGTTCCTCAATAAACTCCATCCTCCACCCAGGTAAAGTAAGTACACCCACTCCTAACTTAACTCACTCCTCCAAAAATATTGCTACCTCTTTCAACAATCACTTCACACAAACCGTACTATCACTAGCTAGACAACACAACCCCCCCCATAAACCCACACCATCAACTAGAACTAACAATCTCCCAACTAGCTTCTCTTTCTCTCCTGTTCCTGCCTCCAAAATAAAAGAACTACTAACTAAACTTAAAACCACCAGATTAGCAGCAGTCAACCTCCCAGGTGAATACATTCAACTTGCAGCTGACGCTCTAGTCTACCCCGTATCACTCTTGATTAACAGATCTCTGTCAGAAAGTTATGTTCCTACAGTATGGAAAGCCTCACACATTATTCCCCTACACAAAGGAGGCCCATCCACAGATCTAACCAATTTCTGCCCCATAGCTATTCTCTCACCACTCTCCAAAATACTAGAGAGATGCATTCATTCTCAAGTCTCAGATCACCTCCTTGCTAACAACCTCCTCTCTAACACACAACACGGTTTCCGACCTAACCATAGCACCACCACCACATTACTCTCTTTCTCTAACACTATCCTATAAAATAAAAATGCAGGTTATCTCTCCTCAGCTACCTTCCTAGACCTCTCTAAAGCTTTCGACATGGTCCCACACAAACAACTCCTCTCTCTTCTCAATAACCTATCCTTCTCTCAACCAGTCATCAACTGGTTTCAGAGTTACCTATCTGACCGCCAACAAGCAGTTGTTTGGCAGGACAACCTATCCCACCAACTACCAGTCTCCAAAGGAGTTCCCCAAGGGTCCATCCTGGGACCCCTACTGTTCTCTATTTTCACCAATAATCTAGCCTCAGCCACAACCCATGGCACACTCATACAATATGCAGATGACTCAGCCGTCATCTACACAGCCCACTCCCTCCCAGAACTGCAAAAAGTCACACAGGAAGCATTTTCTTCTATTGAAACTTGGTTATCCGATGCCCAACTATGCTCAACCCAAACAAAACAAAATTACTAATCTTCCAACCCACCAAACATACCCTAGACAGCTCTTACTTTAACATCACAGCAAAAGACAACACCAACATCCATCCTACAGAACACACCAAATTACTAGGAGTAGAAATAGACAATAAACTGAACTTTGACATTCACATTTCCATGACCATTAAAAAAGTGCACAAATAACTAGGAGCATTATATAGAAATCAGCAACTACTTACCAAAGCAGCTAAAATTTCAGTAGCAAATTCTCATCTTATCTCTACCCTACTCTATGCCTCTCCAGTATTTAGTAACCTTAGACAATGTGATCCAAATAAGCTCGAAACCTGCTACAACAAAATCGCCAAATTTGCCACAGGGTCTTCCTACCGTACTCACCACTGTCTCTCACTAACAGAACTGGGCTGGCTAGAGCTCCCTCACCTCCTTCAAGGGTACCAACTCACACTCGCCCACACAAACAATAAAACTACCCAACCATCCCCCATCCCCTCCCTCCCTACTCTAATATAACCTGACCAGACCACTGATCCAGCCACAAAAAACCTCCTACAGGTCATAAATTAACTCTGCTGGAGAAGCATTATTCTCCTGCACTATAGCCAAACTCTGGAACTCCCTCCCATCCTCAATTACCTCTGTAACTTCTTGCACCCACTTTAAATCCTTACTAAAATTACACTTCAAAACTTGCCAGATATGCCCTTGCAACTCCCCCCTCTAATACCATCCACTCCCCCCACCCACTACCTCTCTCAGCCCCTATCAACAACCTACTCTTAACAAGCTTGGCTGCTAATGTTCCCAGCTACCTACCACATAATACTAACTTCTTGTAGCAACAACTGCTAATGGCTGTTATGTACCTCAAAAACAGTTTGTATCAATTGTTCACTGATGAATCTCAACTACATTTTAACCATGTTTAGTATGTCACCATGTTTTAAAATTGTACTAGGCTCTACAGCTGTTTTACATCTGTTTTCTTCTTGTCTTGTGTCCTTAACTGGACTAATGTCTATATTTCAATGCTATGTTTTTTTAATTGTATAATGCAAATAATACTTAATGTGGAGCTTTTCTCCCCGGGCCTCCGCTAAAAACGGACCTGTGTCCAGTCGGACTCTCCCGGTTAACAAATGTAAATAAATAAATAAATAAATAATGCAGGAACTGCAGTTTCCAATTGCTTCTCCTAACACCTTTCTCCTGGCAAGGCTTACTAAAGTTCTTGAGGTCACAAAGTGCCACATTCAGCAAAAAGTGTAGCTGGCTTAACCAGCACCCTGTTTGGATGCCACAAAGCAGCCTCAACTCTTTAGTGAAGCTCAGAAAAAAAAAAACAGTCCAATCTATGACCTCTACCAGCTCTTCCACTGAAGAGCAGAAAAAAGGCCATTCCTTCTACTGCCTCAGCCATTCAGTTCCCATTTCTATACCCTGCCTCAGACCCTCCATCACACATTTTATTAAAAAATATATTTTTTCTTTTAAACTGTAGCAAGCTGCTTGATAGAAATACACCCTGCCTGCATTGCATTCAAAGGCACTTATGTTTTAGTTTACAAAAAAAGTTCTTCTTTTATACTGTAGCAGACTGCTTTCTTCAGATTTGCAAGCAGTTGCTACAGTTTATACTCTGCCTGCATGGAGCACAACAGCACTCAGGTTTTAGGTAAAATAAAATTTTCTTTTATTTTTACTTTCAAACCGTATCTAAGCAATTGCTACAGTTTAGACATCACCCAGAGCACTACACCACTCAGGTTTGACTACAAATGGAATACTGGCTTTTAAAAGCTGATATTGCGTTAAAGGAAAACAACAGATATCAAATCAAATATCTCTACCTGATGTCTCTCTAAAATCCTGTTATGTGATACAGCCTCAAAAAAACATAACCGCAGCTTTAAAAAAAAATCCACTATTCTCTTTTACTGCTTAGGCTTCACACTTTTCCGTACTGTTTGACTTTCAGTTTTAAAACCAAGATGAAAACTGTCTAGTCGTCTCTTAAATAATGATGTCACATCTGCCATAGCTCTTGCTGAAGATCCTGGGAGGTTTCCTCCCCCAAAGTGACGTAAACATTGCCTTATTTGCATGCTGTACAGAATCCCTGTGATCCTCCCACATTGTGATGTCAACACTGCCTTTCCCAGCCCACTGTTAACCTAATAAATGGACTAGGTGCTTTGTGGAACTCCTTTTCTGTGTTAGCAAATCTGGTCGACTCTATTCATGTGAAGCACTTCTTCTTCACCAGCGTTTTGCTACTTCATAAGTAAGGTAAGTCTTATTA
Source organism: Protopterus annectens (assembly GCF_019279795.1). Classification (NCBI taxonomy): domain Eukaryota; kingdom Metazoa; phylum Chordata; order Ceratodontiformes; family Protopteridae; genus Protopterus; species Protopterus annectens. Next base: position 431,326,926 of record NC_056749.1, read on the forward strand.
CTTATTATTTCTTAATAGTGTATCCTAAATGTAATCTGTCCCTGTTTCTATGCCTCCCTAGCCCTTATATTGTGTCCTCCCAAGTTTTTAATTGCACATTAGTGGAGTTAATCTTTTTCTGTTTGTAAGGGTGCCACGTGCTTCCCTTTCGCAGCTGCATTTTTAGCTTAGCCTACTTATTTTCGTTTTGATCCAGGGTTTATATTTCCCTGGTTATGTTTAATGCTGGGGTCTTTTGTATTCTTGAGTCGGCCTGTGTTTCTGTGCTTGCTGCCTTTGGGTTTCCTTCTGAAGTAAGTGTATTGCTGCTTGTAGCAATTGTATTCCTGTCTAGTGTTTTTAGTTGCTTGCTGGTGTTTTTTAAAAACTATGCTGTATTTGTAGCTATATTTGGTTTTCTTTAGTTGATGCCTTGTGCTTCACGATTGTGGTTGCTGGTGTGTTTTTTTAAAAACCTTGCTGTATTTGTAGCTGTATTTGGTTTTCTTTAGTTTGTTGATGCCTCAGATTGCGTGATTGCATGCTGCAGATGTTTTGTAATGTTTTCAGCTGTTTGTTTCTGTTGTTGAGCTTCGCGTTTCGGTCTTGTCATGTTTTTTATTTTTTTTTTTTAATATTAGTAATCCGTTTTATTGGTTATGCTGCTGGGCTTGCTCCGTTTTACTTGTTATGCTACTGTGCTTGCTCCGTTTTAGTGTGTGTGCCATCAAACCTGCTACCTGCTTGAAACTTTGCCACAGCTGAATAATACCTTTTTTTTTCCCGTTAGCTGGGTAATGAAATTATTTTAATGTGGACGCTGGAGCCATTAGGCATAAAACTTATTTATTGAGTAATTCTGCAGCCTGTAAACATACTTATGAATAGTCAGCAAGAGAGTGGTAGTAGTCCAGGGGTGGTTTCTGCAGCTATACTTGTTTCATGCAACTAAGCTAAGTGCATTTCTGGGTTCCCATGTAAGATTATTATAGCAGGTAAATATACAGTGATGTAGGCAATATAGAGGTTCAACATTTTGTCCATCAGTATGTGTCCATAGTTTAGAAGTAGCCTCAGACACTTCACAATGCTCAGTTACACATAGAGCGCAGGTTCTTGTAAGATTAATGTCACGGTTGCTATCATATTCTTTGAGCCTGTGTTGTTTGTTTTTAAATTAATGAAAAACGTAAGGGAAATAAGAGAGATATAGAAGATAGATGGGAAAGGAAATGAGGAATTTTGCTGCTTGTACAAGCACAGCAGCTTAGTCATTGTAAAGCTGCTAAGCAGCATGCCTTGAGTGAGAGTTGCTGCCAATTCCTATTGAAATAATGGAATCAGCATGGCATATATTTTTTGACTTTGTTATAAAGTTTGGTAGACAAAATACTATTTCTTTAGTCTGCAAAGTGATATTCTGCCTGGTAATATAACATTTTGTGAGTGAGTATAGCACACAAGCCACTGAGAAGCAAAGTCTGATAAAATCTCTAAGGCTGGTAAGCTTTTCTGATCTCAGTTTTCTGGTAGTGAAGTACATGCCTTGCAACCATTTTTTTGTGGCCAGGGATAGCACTATCATGGTAGGGGCTCTGAGTGAGAAGAAATAAAATAGGAGGAGGAACTTGCTAAAAAATACAGGTAACATATGTAGTGCCTTCAGCTGGAGGCCTTCTAATGTCCATAGGATACAGCAAGGGGCAAGTGTGTGTGTGTGTGTGTGTGTGTGTGTGTGTGTGTGTGTGTGTGTGAATGCAAGCAAGCGGCAAGTGTGTGTGCGTGTGTATGTGTATGTGACCTAAAAGCAAGGGGGCAAATGTGTGTGTGACCGCAAGCAAGGGGGCAATTGTGTATGTGACACCGCAAGCAAGGGGGCAATTGTGTGTTTGACCGCAAGCAAGGGGGCAATTGTGTGTGTGTGTGTGAGACTGAAAGCAAGGGGGCAATTGTGTGTGTGTGAGACTGCAAGCAAGGGGGCAATTGTGTGTGTGTGTGAGTCTGCAAGCAAGGGGGCAATTGTGTGTGTGTGAAACTGCAAGCAAGGGGCAATTGTGTGTGTGTGAGACTGCAAGCAAGGGGGCAATTGTGTGCGTGTGAGACTGCAAGCAAGGGGGCAAGTGTGTGTGTGAGACTGCAAGCAAGGGGGCAAGTGTGTGTGTGAGACTGCAAGCAAGGGGCAAGTGTGTGTGTGAGACTGCAAGCAAGGGGCAAGTGTGTGTGTGAGATTACAAGCAAGGGGCAAGTGTGTGTGTGAGACTGCAAGCAAGGGGCAAGTGTGTGTGTGAGACTGCAAGCAAGGGGCAAGTGTATGAGACTGCAAACAAGGGGGCAAATGTGTGTGAGACTGCAAGCAAGGGCCAAGTGTGTGTGTGTGTGTGACTGCAAGCAAGGGGGAAATTTTGCCTCTTTCAAGATTTCTTGTGCTGTGAAGTTCATAGATACAACTGATTGAGTAGATTTTACAGGAGCTGAGAGATGCAGGGCTGCAACAATTATCAGTGCTGCTTATGTCTGCTTGCTTTGCTAATATCACAACAGGTTGTTTGCTTTTGATGCAGAAGGCTGTGGTTTCTACTCACATAGATGCATTTGTGAAACTGTACTGCATTGCAAATGGGGTGGATGATGCACTCCTTTCTGGTGAAGAAGATTGTCATCCATTCCCTACTGCAGTATTACCAGCTTATTGTTCTTGTGTAAGATAAGTAAATTATTCAAAAGGGCAACTATGACATTATTTGTTGATGACATGACATCTAATTTTTGGCTAGCAGCAACCGCTTCATTAGTTACAGATCGCTTTAATGTGGAATTATTTACAGGATGTTTACTGCTTCAGAAATTGTGCGTATGTACTGATACTGGTGGACTGTAGAAGTCTGACTACACTTGTGATGGAAATATTCAGAATTGGGCAGTATTGTCATTATTGGTGCATGCATTTTGTTGCACTGTTTTCAGGAAAAATGTTTGAAACAGTAAATATAAAACACCCACTAAAACTGGACTGCATTGTACAAGGAATATAATTATATACAATCAGGAAGGTGTATTCAACAACATGTGCATTTCTCGTGTGCAAAGGGTCTGAGAATTTTAAAATATCACTAACTGAAAGTGAAACTTAGACTGCCACTGGCTACATGTGTTATCTTTGAATGTCTGTTTCAGTGCTGTTGCAATTTCCAGATTCTGACTGCAAGCAAGGTCGAAGTGTGTGTGTGTGTGTCCGCAAGGGGGCAAGTGTGTGTGTGTGTGTGTGTGTGTGTGTGTGTGTGTGTGTGTGTGTCCGCAAGGGGCAAGTGTGTGCGTGTGTGTGTGACTGCAAGCAAGGGGGCAATAGTGTGCATGTGTGTGTGACTGCAAGCAAGGGGGCAATAGTGTGTGTGTGTGACTGCAAGCAAGGGGGCTAGAGTGTGTGACTGCAAGCAAGGGGGCAAGAGTGTGTGTGTGTGACTGCAAGCAAGGGGGTAAGAGTGTTTGACTGCAAGCAAGGGGGCAAGAGTGTGTGTGGGGGACTGCAAGCAAGGGGGCAAGAGTGCGTGTGTGACAACAAGGAAGGGGGCAAGAGTGCGTGTGTGTGACTGCAAGCAAGGGGGCAAGAGTGTGTGTGTGTGACTGCAAGCAAAGGGGTAAGAGTGTGTGTGTGTGTGACTGCAAGCAAGGGGGCAAGAGTGTGTGTGACTGCAAGCAAGGCTTCTTATTTTTGGATTGTTAGTCTCAATTTTTGTGGTTTTCAGTCAAACTCTTTCGGAATAAAGTCACTAAATGAGACACTGAGTTTCTGCCTTCATAACCTTCAGAAAAATGCATGCTAAAGCAAGACCTGTTATTCGATCAGCTCTCTCAGTTTATACAAGATCAATTTTTTGTACTGTTTTGATGTCCCCCCACATATATTTTGCCTTGTCCAGATTTCCTGCATTAACAGGTTGCTAGGTACATGCAAATAAATTGCTTTTTTAGAATTAGGCATATTCCAACCTCTCAACTGTCCCTGAACTTGGCTCAAAATGTTGCTCTTGCCCTAATAATCCCTCCCCAGAAATTGCTATTTTGGAAGAAAACATGGAGGGTTTACCATTAACTGTAATAATCCAGTTAGGGATAACTTTCATTTCATAAATGCATGTTTTTTTATTTTGTCAGATGCTCAAGTTAGTAGTACTAATATTAAAAGGAGCCCCTTCTTTGACAGGTTACCAGCTGTATTGTGTGGCTATTATCTTTTTGAATCAAATTTTTTTTTTTTTTTTGGGACAATTGCTGCCAAATCATTAGAGACTGAAGAATTAAATCAATGACAGACATTTAAGTTTCAGATTTCATACCCTTTTGAAAATTCATACGAATGCAAGACCTACTATTTCATAATCTTTCCTAATTTGATAGGAGCAATAATCCTACTTCTATTTATTTATTTATTTTATTTATTTATTTATATTTGTTGACCGGGAGTGTCAGACTGGACGTAGGTCTATTTTCAGCGTAGGCCCGGGGAGAAAAGCTCCACAGTAAAATAGACAGTAGTTACATTGGATTATAATGATTAACAATTTAACATAGCACTTACTTACAACATATTTACAGATGAAGAACATAGTACATCAATAGACAAATAGAATCTTTATCTGTGAAGTACATAACAGACATTAATAAATGTTACAATGAGAAGTTCCTGCTGTATAATAAGTACTAGGCTTATGAGCATCTGAGCTTGCTATAATCAAGGTAGTTAGTGGAGTGGAAAGAAAGGTAGTGGTTGGATGGGGTGGATATTAGACTGGGAGTTGCAAGGGCATAGCCAGCATGTTTTTAGTTGCGCTTTTAATAAAGTTTTGAAGTGGGTGCATGATGGTATGGAGGTAATTGTGGGTGGGAGTGAGTTCCATAATTTGGCTATGGCGCAAGAGAATAGTGCTTCACCAGCAGAGTTAATGGCTTTAGTGATCTGCAAGTGATTTTTGTTGCTGGATCTTAGTGGTCTGGTGGTGCGATTAGGGTTGGAGTAGATTCTGGAGGGATGGGACATTTAGTGGATGGTTTACTAGTTTGTGGGCGAGTGAGAGTTGATAGCACTGAAGCAGGTGAGGGAGTTCAAGCCAGCCCAGTTCAGCAAGTGAGAGACAGTGGTGACTACGGTAGGATGCCCCTGTGGCGAATTTGGCGATTTTGTTGTAGCAGGTCTCTAGCTTGTTTAGACCACATTGCCTTAGGTTGGTATATATTGGAGAGGCATAAAGTAGGGTGGAGATAAGGTGGGAATTTGCAATTGAAATCTTTGCTGCTTTGGTGAGAAATTGCTCTTTTCTGTATAATGCTCCTAGTTTTTTTGTGGACTTTTTTTATGGTCATGGATATGTGAATGTCAAATATTAGTTTATTTTCTGTTTCCACTCCTAGCAATTTGGTGTGTTCAGTTGGGTATATAGTGGTGTTGTCTTTTGCTGTGATGTTAAAGTGAGAGTTGTTTTGAGTATGTTTGGTGGGTTGGAAGATGAGTAGTTTAGTTCTGTTTGGGTTGAGTATTAATTGGGCATCGGATAACCATGTTTCAACAGAGGAAAAGGCTTCCTGTGTGACTTTTTGCAGTTTCGGTAGGGACTGGGCTAAGCAGATGATGGTTAAGTCATCTGCATATTGTATGAGTGTGCCATGTTTGGTGGCAGAGGCTAGATTATTGGTGTAAACAGAGAAGAGTAGGGGTCCAAGGATGGATCCTTGGGAAACCCCTATGGAGACAGGTAGTTGGGGAGATGTCATTCTGCCATACAACGGATTGTTGGCGGTCAGACAGGTAAATCTGAAACCAGTTGGTGACTGATTGTGAGAAGGATAGGTTATTGAGGACAGAGATAAGTTGTTTGTGTGGGACCATGTCAATTGCTTTAGATAGGTCTAGGAAAGTAGCAGAGGAGAGATAGCCATTGTTTTTATGCTGAAGGATAGTGCTAGTAAAGGAGAGTAAGGCAGTGGTGGTGCTATGGTTTGGTCAGAAACCATGCTGAGTACTGGAAAGGAGGTTGTTAGTAAGGAGGTAGTCTGAGACCAGAGAGTGTATGCTCTCTAGTATTTTGGAGAGTGGAGAGAGAATAGCTACGGGGCAGTAATTGGTTGGGGTGGATGTCTCCACTTAGGGCTAGTTTTGATATGCATGAGATTATTAGTTTTCTCAGTTTTTGAATGTGTTTGTTTATAAGGGAAACTTTATGATTGTGCTCTGTGGGTACTAGGTATGGTGGGAGGGTTACTATGATAAGTTGTAGGGCTGCTTTATGTTTGAGTAATATAGTTGGTAGAATATGTAGGGGGTGCATAGGGATGGTTCTTGAGCTGGTGGGAGGGGAGTTGAGTGTGGGTGAGACATGAGTGGTGGGGTGAGTAGTAGTACAGTGGTAGTGGTTGAGTGGGGGAATGATGGAGCTTTAGTAGGATGTAAGATATGCAAGGAGAGTGCATGCAGTGAGCATAGGTAAGGTATGCTGGTACATGTTAATTGAGGAGGTGTGATAGTAGTGGGAAGATGGAGGAGGTAGTGTTGGATTAGCGCTGTGGTTGGCTATTGGAAAGATGGGAGGGGTTTTGAGTCCAATAAAGGTGGGACCACCTGAGGCGGGAGGGAATAGGGGGGCAGGGTGGGGAGCAAAGCGGGTAGAGACCCTGTTAGTTGCTCATATGAGGGGGCTGGAAACAATTACAAAGCAAAGGCAAGTATGTGTTAAGAAACAATCACAATTGACCAAGGACTGCTCTGAAACTAAGTCATTTCTTAATTTCTCAGGTGGAAAAACAGGATAACCTTGTATCAGTAGGCTACTGTGGTCATAGTTTAAATTTACAAACACACAGTATTGATGAGTTATGGCGGATACTATTTGCTAACAGAAGGGAATAAGAGAAAGTGGAATGTGTGTGTGTGTGTGTGTGTGTGTGTGTGTGTGTGTGTGTGTGTGTGTGTGTGTGTGTGGTAGGGGGGGCTGCTTACAAGCCAAAGCAGAGTGCTCTCCAGGGGAAAATTAATATTGGCTCAGACAGGTAGACACATACTCAAAGTTAACTGTAGCTGTTTGCAGACAGTTCAGACCCGGACTGCGCTTTTCCGTTTGTGCCTTTGTCCCACTTCTATGTATGGCTTTGTCCTAATTTCTTGCGCTGAGGTTCATAGGTATTTCAGGATCAATTTATCCTTGCTTTTGAACCAGATTTCTCTGCTTGGTTAGTACACTGCTATAAAATGTAAAAATAAAATCTAAATCATTGTAGAAGTAAAGCAGTGTGTGTGTCTGCATGTGTGTATGCACTACCATAATTTTTTTAAAATATTGACTCAAAAAAGCATGTGGGTGCTGTCATGCAAGTCTAAAATATTTCAAGTTTATAGTGCATCATTTGTTAGCTATTTAAACAGGAAGGGAAAATAAGTGGCAGATTGCTTTGCAAAGCAGGGATTATTGCCAGTGCTATGTAGCTTGGTTTTAAATTTGACAGGAGTAGTGCAACAAAAAAGTCTCCCACTGTAAGGAGGAAAAGGCTGACAAGCAAACAGTACATTACTCTGGTCACCTGCTGTGATGAGCTGTCAATCACATGCAGATAATGGGTCAAATTACCCTTGGCTCTTTGACAGCTAGGGAAGGTAGGTGTGAAGTGGGAGGGGAGATTCCTTGAAGAGCTAGATTTCAGCCTTCACAAAAGAAAGCAATTTAGCATTTCTAAGATGAAAGAGCTAGAAAATGCACCTTTCAGTTCTGTTCTGTAGCATTTGCACTGCTTGTGTTTTAAGTGGTCATTGAAAAAGGATAACATTTTAACCAAAAGTAGGGGATTTTAAGACTGCGGTGAATGCCTGTTAAGTCAATGAAGTGACAGCAGCTTAAGGCAAAACGTGGCAGATCTGATGCAATTTTTTGGAGACAAATAATGCATTCTGGGATACTTAGAGGCAGAGTAAACAGTCTGAATGTTTTCAATATGCCAGACCCCATGTGGTCAGAGTCAGAAATTGCATCTAAAAATATCTAAAAAGCTCAAAATAGTCTCAGAGTGCTATTAAAATGCAGGAAACATCAAACCATGATGAAATTAATATGTTTTTTGAGTCTGAGGGCGCGGTTGTCCTTTAAAGACAGATCCAGATAATCTATCATGCCCCTCCAGCACTTTGCACTCAGGGCAGTTGCCCTTGTCACCTTGCCCTAGCCACTCTACTGCATTCAGCTAAATGACTAAACAACAAGAAGAAGTGCGAGTCACAGGTACTTTACGCAACTTTTAGAAGCTGACTGCTCTTCACATGGTGTATGAGTTACCCTGAACTGTATTGTTCTCAGAGCTGCTCTAACCTTTTCACAGAAGGTGTAAACTCTCAACAAAATAAAGTAGCTGAACTGAATGTTTTTCTAATTCTGCCAATTTGTAGTCTATCAAGTACTGGCACTTTCTCCCACAGCTATCACTGTAAACCAGGTGCTATTAATTGGCAACTTTTGCTTTAAATATCTGTTTATAGACATGCAAACTACTACTACTGCTGTTCACCAGTAGCTGCATTGGGAAGATGTGTGTTTCTGTTTTGAATGTTGAAGAAATGTGCCGTATTGATTTAAAGTATTTTTTTATAATTTCTTCCATATTATCTTTTTTATTTATTATTATTTATTATTTATTGACATTTGGTAACTGGGAAAGTCTACTGGGGCAGACACCCATTTTCAGTGGAGGACCGGGGAGAAAAGCTCCAACTACAGTTACAATAACATATGTATAACATCTTATAAGGAGTATTTACAAAAGTATGTGTGTAAGACACTCATACAATGGAAATTAATGGTAGGTATACTGTCTCTGCCTACCTGTATTAATTTTTTTCTCTACCCATGGTATTTTTGTCTCTCTCTCTTTTCCTGAATTACTTGCTCATAACTAATCTCCCTCCTCTCTATTTTTATAGCTCTAGTGGATTTTTCCCTGTGGTTTTCTCCTGGCCACAGTACAGGCAACACAGGTTTGAGGACCTTAACAGATACCATGCAACTCTAACTATCTGTCCGGAAGCCACCATTTTAAGCTTAAAATAATACTACTGAAGTATGTGTCCCAGTAAATAACTACTACATAAGCTAATATTTTAATTAATGCTAGACTTTATAAGCACAACAAGAATTTACAGTGTTTTTTTTTTGGTAGTCACCATGAAAAGCATACGCCAGCAGCTCCTATCCTTTCTCTTTGGTTACCCACTATTCTCATACTGTTTCTGTGTATATTCTCCTATTCTGCACTTTACCCTTCCCTGAATTCATTTCTGGCCTCACTCATAATTGCCTTTCCTAGTGCACCTGCCCTATTTTACTGTCTTCAAACTCTTACATATTATTTTTTTTATGTTTTGCCCTGATTTTAGCTGCTAGTAATACCTCTCTCTCCCCCTCCAAAGCCCCTCTCTATTGTAGCTTATTTTAACCATACAGCACTGGGTTTGCTTCAAGTAAATCTACTTGTGCAGCTTGAGGCCAATGTCCTTTTGTAAGCTTACTTCTGCTCATATTTTATTTCTTTTTATTTTATTTCTGGTGACTATACCTTTAGAAACTTTATATCCTTGTCTCTCAAGCTAGTTTTTCACTATCTTTTTCTGATTGTTTCTATGACTTCATCTTGATCAGGGTGCTAGCCCTGCTCCATTTGGCCTCGCTACGCTTGGGCTCACTTCACTCCCCTACCCTACCCCTATTCCCACCCAACCCCATTACAATTACCTTTATACCTAACTATCCCTCCCCTTCCTGTCCCACTAGCCACTATAATTCCATTTCCAGCCTATTGCCACAACCACCTTACTAATCTGTCAATCTTGTCAACACCACTTCCTCTATACCACTGTCTCTCTACCTTCTCTATCTGACCCTATTTTATTCCAACATGTATTATTTTCTAATATCTTCTACACTACTCCTTATTCTCTGTATCTCCACCTCTTACCACTCCAATCTCTCTGACCCAGTCCTATGTTCACCAACTTCTGACTCATACAACATATATCCAACTACTTCATGTTTTACTATCTCCCCAATCTCTTTACTACCTCTACCTCAAGTCTATATAAACTATCCATAATACAGGTTTTTAAACCTTCCCACAAAGCTAAGTCAAAACTATATAAGCTCCATCTAGCATCTACTACACACTCTCTCCTCACTAAAAAACTACTTTGTTCTGGAGATATCCATCCCAACCCTGGCCCCTCTTCTCTCCCCAAAACTACCTCTACACTGAGCCCATCTTACTCCTCTAACAGTCACCAACCTCAATCACAACAATCATCTTCATCCAAATACTTAAATATTTACTCATTGAATATTCAGTGTCTAGCAAATAAAGTCACTGAGCTGCACTCATGGATAGCTTTCAATACCCCTCACATCCTCTCCCTATCTGAAACCTGGCTCAAGCCACAAATCTCAAATACTGAAATACTCCCACCAGGTTATAATATCTTCCAATCTGATAAACCTGTAAAAAAAGGTGGTGGCGTGGCCATCCTCTACTCTAACATTCTTAACGTCTCACCATACCCTTCCCCAGTTTCTGACTTCCTCCCAGCTGAAATCATGATCCTTAACTGCCATCTGAATCCCCACAAAAAAAAAAACTTGCAATTGCCTCTATCTACCTTCCTCCTGGTAACAATCTGCCCATTCTTGTAAACATCCTATCCTGGTTCTCCTACAACATACCATATGAGACACTTATCCTTGGTGATGTCAACATTGATTGGTCCAAACTCACAACTGACTCCCCCCAACTCGGTATCCACCTACATGGCTTCCACCAACTTATAACATCTCCCACTTGCTTCCATAAAAATTCCACTTCCAGCTCCATCATAGACTGGATCCTTACCAATCCCCCCACCAATACCACAATCCCACCACCTTACCTGACTCCCTCAGTGATCATCTCCCTACCACCATCTTAAGACACTGCTCCCATATTCCTAAACCCCACCTTATCAAAGACTGTCGAAAACTATCGACTTTCAATTCATCCCAATTTAACTCCATTCTCCACAACATAGATTGGTCCATCCTAAAACACCTCCCCCTAAACGATGCTGTAAGCACTTTCAATAGCATCTTTATGAATACTCTAAACTCCTTAGCTCCCTCTAGGAAGATCAGAGTAAAATCAAACCATGCTCGCTGATTCTCCAAAGAGACTAGGTCCCTTATGAAACAAAGAGATCATGCTTGGAAAATCTGGTCTAAAACTAAACAACCACATTTTCTTCAAAAATACAGGCAACTGAGGAACCTTGCAAAAAAACATACAACTAATGACAAAAAGTTATACTATAGCTCTGCTCAGCTTAACAACAAATCCAATCCTTGAAAAGTTTGGTCAACTCTCAACAGCATCCTCTATCCTGGAAAGCCCTCTAATCCCTCCCCATACCCTAACTCTTCCTCTCAGGAAACAGCTACCCTCCTGAATAAACACTTTATCTCTTCCATCCAAAATCTGGTAACCTCTAAGCCAAACTCTACTTCGACACCCACCTCTCCAAGTCCCACTAACACAACTTTGTTTTCTTTTGAGCCAGTTCCCATTACTTACATCAAATCTCTACTACTCAAGCTAAAACCTTGCTCTCCTTCCACTGACACTCTATCTCCTACATTCCTCAAACTTGTTGCTGACTCAATTGCCTATCCTGTATCTATACTAATTAATTGATCTATTCTGGAATCAACTGTCCCCACCCTTTGGAAATCTTTCTTCACTATCCCTCTTCATAAAGGTGGAAACTCCACTGACCCCTCAAACTACTGACCCATTGCCATTCTGTCTCCCCTCTCCACGATATTAGAAAAATGTATTCACTCACAGCTTCTCAATCAGCTCCTCACACACCACTTACTTACCCCTACCCAACATGGATTTCATCCTCACCACAGCACCACCACTGCCCTCCTCTCCTTCACTCATATCATTGCAGAGGCCCTAGATAACAATAAACTCATTTCCTGTCTCTCTTCCTAGATCTCTCCAAAGCCTTCGATACTGTATCTCATCCTCTACTACTATCCAAACTCGCAAATCTCCACCTATCCCCCTCCACACTTGCCTGGTTTAATAGTTACCTATCTGGCAGGGAACAATCTGTCAAATGGCTCTCATCCTCCTCAGCTTTCCTTCCCATCTCCGCTGGTGTTCCCCAAGGCTCCATCTTGGGACGCCTTTTGTTTAACATCTTCACCAACAATCTTTACACCTCATGCAAAGAATCCTCCCTTATTCAGTATGCCGATGACTCCACACTTATATCCATCACAGATAACATTCCTGAACTACACTCCCTGACCCAACAGGCCCTAATATCCACTGAACAATGACTCTCTCACAACCTATTGATCCTAATTCCCAAAAAGACCAAACTCCTACTTTTCCTTCCCCGTTCTCTTTCTCATCACAAAACCTCCTTTTTTATTACATCTTCTAACAATACAAACATCCAACCTGACATCCACACAAAACTCCTAGGGGTCATTATCAATGATGAACTCAAGTTCAACCTACACATACTCCAATGTATAAAAAAACAATCCAGAAACTAGGTCTGCTATATCGGAACAAAAAATTCCTAACCCCTGAATCTAGACTTACCCTGGGCCAGGCACTCCTCCTCCCCTCCCTTTTATACACCACCTCAGTTCTTACCAATATCCAGATTCATTACTAACTCCCCATACAACTCACACCACTGCATTTATTTAAACTCTCTTCAATGGCTTGAACTTCCCCAGTTTCTGCTATCTTATCAATTTCATATGCTACACTCTATTCTTATAAACCCTCCTTCTGTCCATCTCTATCTTCCTTAGTCTCCATCTACATCCCATCTTGGACCCTCTGTACTTCTAACCAATAATTACTTGATATCTACCACCCAAAAATGTCAGTAGGCAAACTACTCTACAAACACTCCCTTGCCCATGCTTGGAACAAACTTCCCCTTGACTTACGTTCAATCTCCCACACCTCACACTTTAAAAATGAACTAAAAGCTTACTTTCTCAATTCCAGAACCTGCCCTTGCCATGACCCTACCTAGTCTTCCTTCCCTTTATGTACCCTCAAAAGGACCATACTTAGTACCTCATTATACCTCTCTCTCCAATGTGTCTACTATGCATTTGCACAATTTTATACAAACAAAAATGTTTATTGTTGACCTATTGAACTATATCAATGTAAAATTGTTACTTAGCTTCTTTCTCATGCAACTTTAACTTTATGCATGTAACCCAACATATGTGAATCATTTTGCTATAACTGCTATTATATCAATATTGTTTAAAATTGTACTTGTTTTAAAATGTATTACTGGAGCTTTTCTCCTCGGGTCTCCACTAAAAATGGGCCACAAGCCCAGTTGGACAAACCCGGTTAACAAATGTCAATAAATAAATAAATAATAAATAAATAAAGTATCATCATTAATATAAAAAAATGAATGTAAAAGAAACAAAATATAAAACAAGAATCAACATTAATGAAAAAGACATTAGCGCATTAATTCAAAGAATTCATTTCCATTGGGCTTTTATAGTCATGAAGTAAAAACATATTACAAAAGAGGAATTTAGACTTATATGAGGCTATTACTGCAGTCAATTTATTTATTTATTTTATTTTATTTCCAGTTTGATGACCGAGGAGGTCCACTGAGCTCAAGGAGCCCGTTTTCAGTGGTGGCCCGAGGATAAAAGCTCCATATTACATAGTTAAACTAAGCAAAGTATAACAGCAAAATTCAAAAATATACATTACATAATAGATTAGAGACAAGTTGTACATTGGTTATAAAGCATCTAAAATTCTATGATGGCAGTAAAGAAAATTCTTCCCAGAAAGGGGAGAATAAAAGTACATTACTTACAGTGTACATCATTCATGATATTGATGTTTTCAGAGAGACAGTTGTATAATAGAAAAAGTTGGAGAACATACATTACATTTTAAGTTAAAGACAAGTTGTTGTTCTTTGTTACATAGCATCTAAAATTGTATAATGGCAGTAAAGAAAGGTGAAAGTAAAACGCAGATAGTAAACTATTTACAATATATACATTCAAGATATTGAAGTTAGAGTACATTATATTCAGAATGAGGCAGTTGTTCAGGAAATCATTATGGAGTAGAGTTACTTGTAATTTAGGTAGGGAGATCAGTATGAAGTAGAGTTACTAGTAGGTTTGGTAGGGCGAATGCAATTGCATTTCCAAGTATAGGAGAGGTAGGAATGGAGCTGAGTTTTAAAGTGATCAACGTTTTCAGAAATTCTTAGAGAAGGAGGGAGAGAATTCCATTTTTTTGGCTGAGGAAAAGGATAGGAGATGCTGACCAGCAGGACGGTTCACTTTGTGTACAAATGACTAAAATATGGATAATATCTAGACCAAAACCGAACATAGGTATGTACAAAGAGAAATAAATATGTTAGGTGAGAATAATTTACTTAAGGTGGTTTGGGCATGTGGTTACAGGAACATATTTGATTACAGAGTTAATGAGACTTGAGTGCAATATTAAATGCTTTTATAGAGTGTACTGGGGTAATAGAGGAGGGCAGAGCATTCCATAGATTGGCAATGGTGAAGGAATAAAGGCTTTGTCCTGCTCGCTTGTTGGGTTTTGATATGCTTAGGAGATGTTTGTTTGAGGACCTATGGTTTCTGTTTGGAAGGAATGTTTGTAGCACAGTCTGAAGAAAGAGGCAGTAATTAGGATTATATAATAATCTGTGATACATAGTGGGAAAGATCTAGCCAATTTAATATTTTTATGATTAGGCAATGATAGGTCCGAGTAGGCATGGTTGGGTGTACCATACATAGTGGGAAAGATCTAGCCAATTTAATGTTTTTATGATTAGGCAATGATAGGTCCAAGTAGGCATGTTGGCAGCAAATTTTGCTATTTTGTAGTAGCAGGACTGTAGTTTATTCCTAAGTGATGCTTGTAGGTTAGTGAAAATAGGGCTACCATTGAGGAGAGAAGGGAGGAGGAGACTGTTGGCCAGTTTTAATGTAGTGGGCATATCTAAATTAAAATTTATGCCTATAGAGCTTACCAAGTTTAAAATGTTTTTTTTGATTACGATGTGAATATGATTTTCAAAGGAGAGTTTGTCATAAGTTATGATGGCTAAAAGTTTTGATATTTTTACAAGTTCAATTTTTGTATTGTTTTGTGAGAAAATGTTAAAGTTCTGTATTAGAGATTTGGAAGAGATTATTAAGAGTTTTGATTTCTTTGGATTAAGTAGAAGCTGTGCACTATTTAGCCAGGATTCAATAGATGTAAAGGCTTTTTCTGTTAAGTTCTGGAGATCCAGCAAGTTGTTAGCAGAAGTGATTATCACAGAATCGTCAGCGTGTTGAATGAGATTACTATGATGGGATGATTTATGAAGATTATTAATGAACATATTAAAAAGTAGAGGTCCTAGAATGGATCCCTGGGGAACTCCAGTTTTATTTGTGATATATTCAGATTTAGTGTTTTGTCATTTGTCAGATTATTTCCTGTTCCTTTATCTTTATAATGCAAGGCAGTGCAAAATAGGCACAAGCTTCTGTTCTTGAATTTATACAATAAGATTGTTCTTATTTTACTAAGTTACACGTGTGTTCATGCACTTCATTTTCACATTTGTGTTGCTGACCTTTGAATTATTACATTCTAGCATGCTAACAATCAATCCAAACAATATTCTTCGAGCTTGACCAATTACTAATTATTTTCTGTGTTGTGCATAAGATTAAAACAATGTTGTTTGTAAAGGTGTTGCACTTACAGGAAAATACTTCTGACAAATGGATCACTATTCAAAAATATGTGATTAAGTATGTGCACGTATGTTGTTTCTCTTCCTGTCTGCAAAGATTTGTAGTTCTGCAACTTTGCACATTTTTATAATGGCTGTTGACATTAGGAAGAATGAAGATTGCCTGCATAACACCAAGACCACTACCTGATAGAAAAAACAATTTCCCTAAATCTGTGGTATGCTATGCAGATGGTGGCAAATTCCTCTGTCAAAATGTGAGAGTTTAAGCTTAAAACATATGGGTAGACCTTCACTTCCTTAAATTTAAATGTAAGGAAATAAAGGTTTTTTAAAGTACAAGCTGGTTCCTGGTAACTAAACCACACTGGAACCATATTATAGGGAGAAAAGAAATCTCAGGATTGAATTAAACAGTTTACTATCAAAAGGATGAAAATCACATCCACAGACTGTGATTTCCGCAACAAATAACGTCAACTCATGAATATGAAGTAGGGTGAATGATCGATGCAGCAACGTCGACAAATTCGGTCGACCTTAAGGTGGAACTCTCCCATTGACATACATGCTGTAACTCCCTGCCCATGTACAACCTTCTAAATGGATGTACAAATGAACGTCGACATTCCGACACTCGCTCTTACCATGATCGAGGAGGTGGCTGTCGAGCATGTTACTGTCATGCTTTTGATGATAAACCGAATTAAACTGCAAATGAGGGTGGACCTTTCCTTTAAGTAGTCAGAGGTTCTGAAAGAAACTAATTACTGAAATGAGAGACAGTAAAAGTCATTTTAAATTGATGCACAGATTGATTCATTACTGTTCCCATGGTTTATCATAACAATGTTTATGATAGTATGGGATTTGGAGTGGACTTGCACAATGTACAAATGAAATATACAATGCAAAATTCAGAAAACAGTTGATACATAATGTATTAGTTACACAGTGGATAATTTACAATGACATAGTGCTGACATATTAGAGCAATTCTGAGACAGGGTAGATTACATAAAGTGTTCGACTCCACACAGTGTCATAGCATATCCCATACCATGGAAGTAGATGAGTATGAATGATGCATTCTTATGAATCATACAGCAGAATATATAGGTGCTTATACAGTTCTTTTCTGCCAGCAAAAGTGGGAGCCAGTGACATGCATAATTTGCATGGAGGTGAATCCTATCACAAGCTCCAGTAAATGTCTCTATTTTACCTGAGTAGTTATAACAACTGTTGATAGGTACCCTAAAAGATACATACATACATACAAATATTTCAAGCATGGGAATTAATGCCATTCTAGCCTGCCAATATACCAAAACAGTTGTTACCATAATAAGTGTCCAGGCTGTTCTTAAAAATATCTAAATTAGCGATAGCTTTAATGTAATTTGTTAGTATGTTCTAGGCATCAGCTGCCCTCAAGAGAACCAATTAGTACATTTCCCATTTCTATAGATTGTAATCAGGCACAGTGCCTGTTACTTCCCCATAACAGACTGTGAGCATATGCTGCTAATAGCCGTGTATACATACAGTGCTCTGCACAACAGTTATGTATGGGTTTCAGTGAATTACTGTACCACTCAGTATTCCAAATAATAGAATTGTCTGTGATATGCATAGGTATAATTTACATAGGCCATGCCCACAACACAGAAATTCAGAGCAGTCACTCTACTCCTCAGTCATGAGTTGCTGTACTTTGAGCTGTGATCTTTTGTGAATTGCCGTCCACTTGCATACTGCTCAAAGCCACTCAAGATGGACTTGTACAAAATGTAACTTTTATGAATCCCAGCCATTTACAATTTAGGCAGAAAAACTAGGATATCCTTAATGGCTTATGTATAATAAAGTGCAGGACTAAAAGAACTTGGACAAATGTGGGATTCTGACACTTCGGCAGTCGCCATGTTCTTAAATCCCAGTTCACTGAACACAACTGCACAAAAGCTGTCTTCCTCAAATGCCCGACTATGGAAATACCGAAGCATGAAGCAGGGCAATTATTTTTGCTTTACTTCCTAAACATGCACAATCCAAGTTACACAACCTCATGGAAGATGAAAGTCTTTGTTTTACTTGAAAACCAAATACTCACTTGCAGTCTCCCCAAGTTTATACAACCTTTGAATCCGCGCATTTAAGGTATGAAGGTGTTGTGTGGTACAACACCACAGTTAGGGGACATAGCTGGGGCCTGGCTCTGCAAACTACTCATGATCTTCACTGAAATTTGCATTATCTGTTCACTATATCTTATTAACTTTGTATAGTTGCTCAAATTAGTTAATTTGGGTGGTCAGAATAAGTACCCCAAACAT
The DNA here is from genome assembly GCF_019279795.1 of Protopterus annectens. Taxonomy (NCBI): domain Eukaryota; kingdom Metazoa; phylum Chordata; order Ceratodontiformes; family Protopteridae; genus Protopterus; species Protopterus annectens. The sequence continues at coordinate 431,345,100 of NC_056749.1, forward strand.
TTCATTCAGTTTGCTTGGCTTTCAGGACTTTCCTTTAGTGAGTTATTTTTGGGGAAAATTATTGGGGACAAGATATAATTCCCACAATTTCCTGTTAATGGAAGTCTGCATTTTATATGATTTGTGAGTCAGATGAAAATAATGACTTTTTTAGCCTGTGCTGCAATGAAAGTATAAATACACTGAAACAGTTAAGAGAAAAATGCTATGATGTAGTTTGTAAGAGAAAATTCAAAATTTATGACTATTAGAGGGACGATTTTGAAGCTTCCTTGCATAAAACATATTAATGCTTAAAACAAGTAGCTTGGTTCATTGTGTAAAATTTATATGATTTTGTATAGTACAGTGCAGTACAGTATTACTTAGAAAAAAGTTTTGAATCTATTGGAAGGTACTGGTAGAGAGATGACTGGCCAAATATGAGAAAATGTTTTATTTTCATGCAATTTCCATATATGCATGTGCATGTGTGTAACTTTTTCTTCTGCATTATTTGGTCTCACACTGTTTACAAGAAAATCCAAAGGTATTACTGCTTAATGCTAGCAGCCTAAACAAAACACTCCACTTCCTGGAAGCTCTCTTTACCCTAGAGAATGTTGATGTCTGTGTGGTCTCAGAGCCGTGGTTTAAAGACTTGGACAGCACACCAACATTGCAGGGTTATAATGCTTTCCACACATTTAGACCAGCTACTTCACAGGCAGGGACTAAAACTGGAGGTGTCTGTATTTACATAAAAAATAAATATACTTCAAGGTTGGTCAAACAGGACAATGCACTTGAGGTGCTCCATGTTCAAATCATCAAAGGTAAAATCCACTACCACTTCCTTGCAAGCTATAGGTCCCCCTCTCTTTCTCAGGAAACCCATACCATGTATTTAAGTTTATTAGAAACATTAACCATCCAGCCCAATACCATATTCATGGGTGACTTTAATTACCCCATTATTAACTGGGAATCCTATATGACATCAAATGTACATGCCTGAGATTCCTGGATTTTGTAAACACAAACTCCCTGGACCAGATATTCAGTACACCTACCAGGGGTGCAACCATACTGGATCTGGTCCTCTCTAATATGGGAGAGTGCTGCACACCCCCTACTGTAATGCCTTCCCTGGTAAGGTCAGACCAGAAAATGGTTTCCTTTGAAGTAAAAATAAAACCTGGACCCCCAGCTAAACCGGGAATATTCAGGAACTATTCTAGGGCTAAACTCCTGCTGTTAAGTGAGTACCTGGCAAAATTTCAAGTCATTGTCAACCCTGAGAGCACTTCTGTCTATGCAGAACTGCTCACAGAAACCCTGTACAAGCATGTTCATAGCTTTATAGAAGGAGCTGTACCCAACAGGAAGAAGTATCAAAGTAACTCAAAAAATAAGCCACCATGGTGGAATCACAAAATCAATTGGATGTATAACAGGAGGAAGAAAACCATGGCAAAAATTAGGAGGTGCAGCACCCAGCAGGATTAAAGCACTCTCATCAAACTAAACAAACAACTCAGAGGAAAAATAAAGTCTACCAAAGCCAAATTTGAGGTAAGTTTGGCCTCCCAGGCCAAGGACAACCACAAAGCATTCTTTAGCTACAGTATGTCCACAACCTCAAAGGCAATATACAATTGTGTGCAGAGCTCATTGTAAATTGAGCCACCTATACTAAGCCATAAGACTTACAAACCTCCTGGCTGATAAATGCAGCTTCAACTTTACTCCTCTCTCCTCCTCAACCTTCCTGCAAGAAATATCATCAAATATAACTCCCCCTACTATCACTAGGGAACAGGTCCTTAATGCTCTCTCTTAGACCAAGGACACTGCATCAATGGGCCCAGGCAATATCCCAGGGTGTCTTCTAAATAGCATGAAACATGACCTAGCAGGGCCTCTGTAATTACTATTTAACTGTAGCCTCCAAACAGGCTTCATGCCTCATAAAAGGAGAAAGGCAACAGTCATCCCTCTACACAAAGGTGGGCCATCTACAGACCCTGGAAACTACAGACCCATACATCTCACTAGTCTTATATGTAAAGCCATGAAAAGAATTATCCTAGAGATGATCAACAGAGATATAATAAACCTCCAGACACTGGACCCAACCCAGTTTGGTTTTGTAAAGGGCAGATCATGCCTACTCATCCTGGTGGACTTCTTTGAGAAGGTCACCAAAGCAATGGATGAGGGCAAAATTGTTCACACTGCCTACCTTGAACTGGCCAAGGCATTTGACACAATACCCCACTCGGGCATTGTTGACAAACTCAAGAGGTTAGGTACAAACCCATATGTCACCCAGTGGATATCCAATTGGCTCACAGACAGGACCCAGGAAGTTAGAAATGTAGAGTCCACCTCTAGAAAGAGGCCAGTCACAAGTGGACTCCCTCAGGGATTAGTCCTTGGACCACTCCTTTTTGGCATTTACTTCTCAGAAGTCAAGGCCAATGTCAGTGACTAAATTTGCAGATGATTGCAAATTAGGAGCTGTCATTGAATCTCACCCTGACAAAAATGTTCTCCAGGAGGGGCTGACACAGACAAACAACTGGTGTCAGAGTCATGGACTAAAACTAAATGCCAAAATGCATAATAATATCCTTTGGGAAGTCATCCATCCCTGGTAACTATCATGTTGACAACACACCCTTTAAAGTTGACCCAGTAGTCAGGAACTTAGGGACACATATAGATAGTAATCTGGGCTTTTATCATCATGTGTCTACAGTGGTGAGGAAATCATTCTATGTTGCGCAACTTATAAACAAAGGTATGGCACCTAAGTCCAAAGACGTCATTGTTCCACTGTATTCAGCATTGATCAGACCTATCATTGAGTACAATGCCTCCTTTGGTATGTACCTAACCAGGCATATCCAACAACTGGAACATCCACAGAGGTTCCTCACTAAAAGAATGCAGGGCATAATAATATGCCCTGTGCAGACTGCCTTAAGGCTCTATCCTTGTATTCTGTTTCCTAAAGGCTTTTGAGGGGAGGTCTATGCCTGGCATACAGGCCATTGTCAGACCCCACTCTGATGGACCTCCTGCATATCCACAAAACAAACAGTACCAGAATTACCCATTCTAAAGTATTAAACCTTGCCTGTGATATAAATAGGACCTGCTGGAGAGATAGGTATATACTTCAGAGACTACCTCGTCTAGGGAACAGGCTCCCCATCCATGTGAAGCAGAGTTCCTCCCTAATCCAATTCAAGCGCAACTTTGACAATAGGATGGGAAACCGGAAATTCATCTCTAGTTTGGCACCTATGTCTCTGATGCAAACAAGTAACCTGTTAATGGTTCATCTTCCGGGCCCATGCTTACACTTATCAAGGGCATCAGAACTCGTCAGAGGTTTGGGATGCATGGCTAGACTTAAAAAGGCCCTTGGGCCATTAGCTTAGTAAACACCTATGCACCTATGAACCTATATCTATATTTTGTTGCACACATGCTTGTGTTACACACAGACTGGAATTCATAGTCAGTGTGCACAGAAGCATATCTCCTCAGTTACAGTTTCATCAATATTCATGCACCAAATGCATGGCCGTAGATCACATTAAAATAGGATTTAGACAGCTTTTCAGCTGAGATCATTACCATCCTCTGCAAGTATGCAGTACAGGTAACCTCAACATAGCATACAGAGGCAAACACAGATGGACATACAGACTTGTAAAGATATTCAGACCCTCGCACATACATAACATGCACACACATAAAGACACATAGACAGACATACATGCAACTAGTTCCAGCACACTTTGCATTCAAGGTCTCCACAACCTTATTAGCGAAAGATAACTCTGAGCAGTAGGCATCTGTGTGGGCATCATGCATAGGTACACATGTAACCCCACAATAAGAACTCACCCACATACATTCATTCTTACTGATCACATACTAATATACCAGCCCATATTATTTGTACACACACACAAATGCACACACGCACACACACACACACACACACACACACACACACACACACACACACACACACACACACACACACACACACACACACACACACACACACACACACTCACTCTACACTGCTTATCTGGGTTGACAACTAGGGTAGGGTGAAGCTGTTCCAATTAACCCTACTCAGATTCTCCCTTTGAAATGCATAATTGCATATGGCTATATTACCACGTCCACTTAAGTATTTTGTGCACTATGGTGCATGAATCTTGTGTTGTACAGATGTCTCTGAATCACCACACTACCAATTCAAGATTGCTTATACAAGAGTAAACTAGGTTATGCAATGGTCTAACTTAAATAGGTATTTGAAGGCTGCTGTACTGAGCAGCAAAGGATGGTCAATGAATCAGTACACCCATGTGAACTACACCAAGCCACTTGCTCAGCTTTGTGTAGTACACAACATGTCTATGAATTCCAGTTATAATTATTTTCACTTTTGGTACATCATAGGTTCATAGGTGTGTACTAGGCTAATGGCCCTGGAGCCTTTACAAGCCTAGCCCCAAGAAATTGCCCAGGCACCATGCCACCCATGTTAGTTCACAGTGCCCATATCCAGTAGAACAACTGGAATGATCCCTTGAGTGAACTTTCTGTTACCCATCCACTCGTCAAGATTTCTCTTGAAGAGGGCCAGCGAGGTACTCTACTTGACATGAATGAGAAGCTTATTCCAGAGTATGGGCAGTCTTTGGGAGATGAACCTGTCCCTCCAGCATGTTCTGTTAATTGTGGTAATGATGTTGTGATCTCTGGAGTGTGTAGTGTGGGGGGATTGGGATTTCTTTAGGTGTAGCATTTCATGTAGGGCTGGGTTGGACATGGCTTTGTAAGTCAAGCAGAGGTCACCTCTAAGTAGACGATAAGAGACTGAGAACAGCTGAAGCTTCCTGAGTCTGTCCATGTAGGACATGTGTTTAAGGCCTGGGATCCTTTTTGTGAGGTACTTTTGTGGCCTCTCCAGCTGTTGTAGGTGTCTGGTCAGGTACATGCCAAATGGGGAGTTATATTTGATGATTTGTCTAATGAGGGATGAGTAGAGAGTGATGATGACTTCTTTCTTCCTGGATGTGAAACCTTTGGTTATAAGATGTGCCATGTAGAAGGACTTTCTGACCACAGTGGCAAAGTGGTGGCTGAAGGTGAGATGGCTGTCGACCTGGGTGTTCAGATCTCTTATGGCCCCTTCAGTGTTCAGTGGGCTCCCATCAATGTGGTAATTCGTGGGAACTGAGTTTTTTCCAAAGGGGATGATAACGCATTTTTTGGCATTAAGCTTCAGGCCGTGGTTCCAACACCAGTCACTGGTCTCAGAGAGGCCCTTTTGTAGGATGTCTGCATCACTTGGGGAGTAGATAATGACTCCTAGCTTGCAGTCATCAGTGAACTTTGTCAGCCAGAGTCCTTCTGTGTTGCCATGGACTTCTCAGAAGTAGATGCCAAACAGGAGAAGGCCCAGAACCGAGCCCTGTAGGACTCCCCTTGTGACTGATCAACAGTCTGACTTGAAATTTGCAACTTTTATTCTGTGGGTCCTGTCTGTGAGCCAGTTTGCAACCCACCTAGTGATGTAAGGACTGATGCCTAGTTTTGAGAGTTTATCAATGATACCTGAGTGTAGAATAGTATCAAAGGCCTTGGCCAGCTCGAGGTAGTCGGTATGCATTGCCTTACCCTCATCCACAGCCTTGGTGACTGCCTCAAAGAAGTCAACCAGGTTCATCAGGCAGGATCTCTCCTTGACAAAGCCAAACTGTGTGGGGTCAAGAGTTTGTAGATCGCCTATATCTTTGTTAAGCAGGTCCATGATGATGCGCTCCATAGCCTTGCATACCAGACTCATCAAGCTAATGGGGCAATAGTTCCCAGTGTCTGTAGTTGCTCCACCTTTATGGAGTGGGATGACTGTAGCAGTGCACCATTCGTTAGAGACATAGCCTGAGGTAAGGCTGTGACTGAACAGGTCACACAGATGTGGTGCCAGTTCATTTTGTAGCTCATGTAGGATGCAGCCAGGGGTATTATCAGGTCCCATGGATGCTGTATTCTTGGCTTTGGACAATGCAGCTTCTACCTGTGTTGCAGAAATGGTGGTTATCAGGCTTTCTTCTTGTATTGTGATAGGGCCCTGGGGGGGGGGGGTAAAGTTGGCACTGAATCTGTCAGCCAGTATGTTGGCTATATCTGTTGGCTCAGTATAGGAGGTGTCATTGTGCAATAACTCAGAGCAAATCTGGGTATTGCCTTTGAGGTTTTTGATATAGCTATAGAAGGTGTTGTGGTTGTTTTTGGTGTCAGCTGCAATTCTGCTTTCATAGCTGGCTTTAGAAGATTTGATAAGGGGTCTCAGCTTTTTGTTGAGACTGATAAGGGAGGTTTTCCTGTCTTGTGACTTCATTGTTTCTGCAACAGTTTCTTCCTTCTGTTGTAGAGTTAACTGATGGCTGGGGACCACCAGATTTGCTTCCTTTTTTGGAGGAGAATGTCTTTGCTCTATTTGGTATGGCAAGGTCCATGCATTTGTGTACATGCTTGTATAGTGCATTGGTGTATAATTCGTCGGTCATTCAGCTATTTTCCATTGGCATGGGTGCTGAGAAGTTAGCCACCTCTGTTTTTAGGAGCCCAAAGTTGGCTTTAGAGAAATTTTTCAGGGTTTTCACCTTAGCAGGGGATGTAGGTGAGATGGAAATTTCCATGGTACTCAGTTTGTGGTCAGATTTAACCAGGGACGAATTGACTATCGGTGTGGAGCAAAGGTCTCCCATGTTGGTGATAACCAGGTCGAGGATGTCACTTCCTCTAGTGGGGGTCAGAATGAGCTGGTTCAGAGCATTGGAACTGATAAATTCCAGAAAGTGTTGGGCCTGTACATTGGTACTTGAATAGTTTTCCCAGTTGATGGAAGGGTAGTTGAACTCACCCAGTATGAGAGTATGGGGTTGGACCTTGATAGATTCCAGGGTGCTTAGGAAGTTGGAATGAGAGTCTGGGGACATGTTGGGGTTCTGTAGCAAGCTATGATTTGTATCACCATCTTACCCAGTGTTAGTTGTACCTGAAGTATCTCAGATGCATTTTACTGGGCTACCAGTCTAGTGGTGTGCATGTCCTTAAGAATATGGAGACACCACCACCTTTGGAGCTTCCAGCCGTATTCTGGGGCCGAAAGGTATGGAATGAGTTGTAGCCTGAGAGCACAGGGGTGCTTTCTGCCTCTTTAAACCAGGTCTCCATTATAGCACAGATATCGACATTCTCCATTTTGAGGAGAGCTTTGAACAAGTGCATCTTGAGATTTAGACTTCTAGCATTGAGCAGCATGACCCTCAGATTGCATTTGTTTGTAGTTGGTATGGTAGAAATTTGGTCTTTGGAACACTGCCTAAAAAAGGCACTATAGGGGTGGCAAGAGCCTTAGCCAGTACCTGGACTCCCAGGGGTGACAGATGCAGGCTGTCTCTGGCAAAGCATCAAGGTCTGTCGATCATGTTGTCCCAGGCAGACAGATACTGGATCCCCTTAGAATGACACTAGAAACTTAGCCAATTGTTGAAATCAATCATTTTCTGCTCGTACTGTGGTATCATTCTGGGTGATGGTAGAATACTGCTCAGGGCTAAGGTTATACCTGCCTGGGCCACATAATCTGAGAGTTCCAGCACATCTCTTTTCATGTAGTCCAGGGAGGTACGTCTCAGGTCATTCACACCCACATGGACAATGACTGAGTCATATTTGTACTTGTTGTGGCGTGACCTGAGTGCATGTCTTATGTGGTGGATCCTGTCATATTTGTACTTGTTGTGGCGTGACCTGAGTGCATGTCTTATGTGGTGGATCCTGGCACCTGACAGACAACTGACTGTCACCTTCTTGTTCAACCTAGTGAGTGGGACATTGGTGTGTCTCACAACTGAGTCTTCTATGATAAGTACATTGGGCAAAGTGTTTTGCCTTAAGGGCTTGGGTTGAGGGGCAGACTGTGGTGGTGAGCTATGTGTTCTGGGGTTGGTGTTGTGTTGTGGTGGTTGAGTGCATTTCTGTCTCAGTGTTCTCTGGGTAAATTTTTACTGAGAGCCTCCACGACCGTTTCGGTGTGTGGGTTGTGATGGTTGGTATTTTGGAGGGCTGTGTGTTCTATGTAGTGAGTTGCAGTTGTTGACCTTCTCCTCTTGACCTGCTAGTCTGGCCTTGGTTGAGGCATGCACTGCTTCCAGTTTGGTGATTTAAGTGCATCTCTCACACGTATGAGTGTTGGGAGGTAGGAGGAGAGGGTTATCTGTGTACATTAGACAGTTGAATAACAACCAAAACTGAGAAAAACACACTTTATAATAGCAAAGCTTTCGGATAAAATCCTTCCTCAATACTAATACAAACAAATCTAAAAACAAATGGTTTAAATACAGGTCACTGAAGTCACATGACCAGCAGTCCAAAAATCATGTGACCACAAGTATATAAAACAAATCATTAAAATTAGAAAAATTAGAGAAAACATTAGAAAAAACATAACATTATCGCAACCTAGTATGTTGCAATTCAACAAGAACAGGTTTCAAGGTAATCATATTATTTAAACCTGGAAAATGGTCAGAGTTCAACCTAAGAATCCATTCATACTCTTTTAATTCAAGTAAATTACCACTATCACCACCTCTGGCAGGAGGCCGTATTACATCAATAACTCTAAAGGAGAATCTATGCTCAATACCTGAATCAACTATGTGCTTATACAAGGCATTACTGTCAATAGCCCTTCTAATCTCCGATTTGTGTTCAGTGATGCGTTCTTTTAGCTTTCTAGTGGTCTTACCCACATAGAATGCAGTACATTTCACACAATTAGCTAAGTACACCACATTAGATGTAACACAAGTGGAATTAAAATTAAACTGATAAACTTTACCACTAATAGGATGTTTGAACTTATCACTGCAACCAACCACAATATCAGAACAGCAGGAACAATTTAAACAACCATACGCGCCGGGCTTAGTGGTAAAAGTCCTCTCTACAGGCCTGAAAAAATCTTTGTAACATAACATATTCTTCAAGGACTTCATATTTCTATATGAGAAAAAAGGCCTGTCACCAAGAATGTCTTTAATCTCACTAGAGGTCATTAGTACAACCCAATTCCTCTGTATTTGTTTCACAAAACAAGTCAAGGTATTATAACTAGTAAGATACCTAGTGCATACTTTTGAACATTCTAGGTTAACAGAACCAACATCATCCCCAAGAAAAATCGGCTTCAATATTGTCTTCTTATTAACTAAAACTTTATAAATAAACAAGCGCAAATCCACATAAACACAGCAATGCTAATAAAAGCAATCAGTTTTCATGCTGCATTATACTGCATAAAGGCTGCATCACCATAACCATTGTGACTCCTGTGTTTGTGTGACATGCCTATTACTATGCCTTGCTGTGCATCTCTACTCTCACTGCTGCAGATTCACTGCAAAAATCCATTTTCATCATTGTGTCTGTCACTTCCTGATACCCCAGCAGATAAACACTCCATTCACATTCCAGTCCATGTGCACATATATAACCTGTACATATACTGTGCAGTCTCACACAGCAGTATGTCTTATTTAGAGATGCCCTATACTGATGTATTTGTGCAGCCCATTGCTACTCTTAGATTACTATGAAGTGCATAATTGTAAGAAAGAGTACACAAAATGAAATGGAAGATTTCTACTTATTAAAAAGTCAGTAGGTAGGAGTTAGAGGAGCGAGAAGTAATGCACTAGTCATCAAAGGAAATTACTCTCCAGTCATGTTTTTGTTAGTTGCAGCTATCCTATGAAGTACACTGGTAATTTTCCCATGCATACCATAATGTACTTTATTGACTGAATTTATGGCACTGCTTCATATCATTAGTGCAGCCTTTACGTCCATCTCTCCCACCCCATCCTTGCCTTATGTGCCTCATTGAATGAAGACAATAAAGAATTCAAAGATGATACTCTAGTACAAAACCTAGTAGTAAGCTAGTGGTAACTCCCTTCATTAGCGAGCATGCCTCCGAATATTATAATTTTTTTGTTGTTTAGTCTGTTGCAACAACAACAATCACATTAGAACCCATCTCTGGACTGGGTAGTTTTTGGGTGAGATTGTGCCAATGTCTTGTGTCTAGAAGGACACCATCCAGCTTTCCTCAAAGATTACCATTTGGCATCCATGAACAAGACAATCTAGCAGCTTATGACCTAGCTTACTTTGGTTCCTTCATGCCACCACTCTCCATGATCAAATTCTGTTGTTATGGATAATTCTCCATCATATTCCTGTTCCCTGACTAAACAGCTTGGGCTTTCACAGCAGTGCATGATGTAGTCTGCTAAAGACAGATATTGATACAAAAAGACCCAGATGTTCCCAGAGAATGCACATTTTAATTGTGCTTGGAAAGCAGGAACACATGATTACACAATATAATCGTATCATAAGTGTTAAATACTTACACACAGCTCCATATTGTAATTGTAGGACTCATAACTGTGAATCCCAGAGGAAAAGACAGCTAAACTAAAGGAAAACAGGAAATGCCAACAGTTGCTGTTCTTTAAAGTTATTTTTTGCAGGGGATAAGCCCTCTACACTCCCAATGTATGGAGCTGCACCTCAATATCCCCTTACTACTTATATGTACTAAATCCAGGATCTACCTTCAAGAAAAGAGAATACTAGCGGAAGTAGCTATCTTGGAGTTGGTATATGTAAGTCTCTGTTTTCACACATTCATTTTCACTATTCTGGGACTCACACTTACAAGAGTTGTGGAATATAAAACTTTACCCATCATACCATCTTTTTGAAATTATGTACTGAGTTGATATCAAATTGCTGACCCCTAAGACTTTAATCCTAGCAGCTCTAAATTCCATTCCATAACAGAGTACATATTTAACTTCTTTTGTAAAGTATGTCCTTTATGGTCCTTTTTGCTTCCTGTTTCGAAGCTCACTTTGTGACATACTGTCTATTATGTTTATAGATGGCATCTACTATCTAAGCATTTATTTCTGGACCCAAGTTTGAAGCACTTATGTACACTATTTATACTGACAAACACTGATAAAGAGAAAGTAGGATCAGAGTCTGATGTAATTTATGAGTTGGCTGGGCATATCAGAATAGCTTTGTTGGGCTCTACATCACCGTAACTACCGAGTTCAGAGACAGTTGTTACACTTTTGGTAAATCTACATGATTCTCAGAATGCCTTACAATGAAATTTAAATAGATCCATTTCTTTCAATTTCTTTACATACTCTCACTGTTCCTCCTCAGTTTTTACATGGCACAGATGCCTCGGTTTTACCTGGCACAAGTTTATCAGTTTTAAGTGGCACAGGTTTATCAGTTTTAACTGGTACAGGTTTATCAGTTTTACATGGCACAGGTTTACCAGTTTTACATGGCACAGGTTTATCAGTTTTAAGTGGCACAGGTTTATCAGTTTTACCTGACACAGGTTTATCAGTTTTACCTGGCACAGGTTTATCAATTTTAAGTGGCACAGGTTTATCAGTTTTACCTGGCACAGATTTATCAGTTTTACCTGGCACAGGTTTATCAGTTTTACATGGCACAGGTTTACCAGTTTTACGTGGCACAGGTTTATCAGTTTTAAGTGGCACAGGTTTATCAGTTTTACCTGGAACAGGTTTATCAGTTTTATATGGCACAGATTTACCAGTTTTACATGGCACAGGTTTATCAGTTTTAAGTGGCACAGGTTTATCAGTTTGAAGTGGCACAGGTTTATCAGTTTTACCTGGCACAGGTTTACCAGTTTTGCGTGGCACAGATAGGGCTCCCCTACACTGATTCCCAAACAGCTGCACACATCAGAGATACGAAATTGGTTTTGGGTATAACTGAACTGAGGATAGACTATTGGATAGACTTTTAATTCCAATCTTAAGACAGTATGTTTACTACTGCCATTCCACTTCTTCTGCGGAAAGAAGCATTGATTTATTTATTGCATTTGTTACCGGGATAGTCTGACTGGGCAAACAGATACTCCTTTTCAATTGAAGCCCAAGTAGAAAAGCTACACAGCACTTACAAGTTAGGCAGATAAAATACAGGTATTTAAAACAATATGTTACAAAAACATAAAAACATACAAAGAATTTAGTAAAGTATATGTAGTAGCTAAAAAATACTTACAAGACTGGCATTTAGATGTACAAAATGCAGTATGTTTTCCAAGACATATTAAGAGCTATGGCAGTTAGAGCTGACAAGGAGAGTTAGGTGTATGTTGATAAGGGGGGGGGGGTGATAGAGCAGAGAAAAGGACATCAATGAGTTTGACTAAAAAGTTTGAGTTTTATGAAATTATAGGCAGAAACAGGATAAAGACTTTGGATAGTGCTTTAGCTGACTTTTGAATGATTTAGTATTTTCTGTTTGTCTTTTCTACTAGAATGAAAAATAATTAAAAAATCTTCAGTAGAAGACATTTGTATACTAGTTAAAGGGAAGTTTACACATCTTTGTTAAATAGTACAGGATGGGCACATGAAGACAGAAATGGTTAATTTCACAACATCCATGTAGAATAGTGTGTGTGTGTGTGTGTGTGTGTGTGTGTGTGTTTGTGTATGTATGTATTTGTGTGTGTGTTGTACTTTTAAGAAGCATTTCCAAGGACAGCACGTGCATATAAATAGCAAGCATGTGCTAGCTTCAGTGCCATTTTGAGAGTGCAGCTAGAGCGTGAGTATGTATGAGTGTAATAGCTAGTTTGTTTATAAGTTTACCTAAGTTAAAGTTATTAAGCCTCAATCCTGATATTGTTTGTACATAATAAATCTAGTTGAACAGAACCCATAAATGCTCATCTGTTTTATCCTGACTGGACGAGTGACATGGTGTCAGAACTGGGATTCCAGAGACTGCTTTTCAAAGCTACGAGGTGCAGAGTTAACAATGAAGGTAAACTAAGTGAACTGAGCACAAAAAAGGGCCAGAAAGAAACCAAATGTAATGAAAACTTGCATGAATGATTTATTTATTTAAAAAAAAAAGAAAAAAAATGGAACATTACAAGGGAACAAACCACATTATTAACCAAGCTAGAGGCACAAAAAGTTTATTAATTAAATGAAATGTTTAAAATTAAGATACTTGATAAAACAATTATCAGAAAAGCACATAAGGGGTTTGGAATTACCTTGGAATTGCAAAATGAGCATGTTTAAAGTAAAATGAGCATGTATAGAGTAAAACAAGCACAAGAAAAGTACAATGGGCATGACAAATAGATTAAACAAGCAAAATGAATATAATAAAGGGCAAAAACGGCATAGTAAGCATAAATAAAGCAAGGCGACTGCATGTTTTTTGGCAGAATACTGTGTTCTGGCATAAACTACTATTTTGCATTGATTGAAGCTATTCAGTGCATAACTAGAGTTATTTGCAGTATTTGAAAGTGTGTAAAATCACTTACAGTGTGTGCTTATTACTGCACATTTATTCTGGAGTTTATTGTTTGCAAAGTGCAACTATTTCATAAAGTGAAGTCAAAATACAGCCATTTCAAAAAGTTTCTTGGGCTGAGTGTGTCTATTCGCAGGGTGCAGCCATTACAGAGTGTTTCTTGCACTGTAAAGAGTTATTTAGTAAAGTACAGCCATTTTGGGAAAGTTTCAAAGTGTTGTGTACTGTTTATTCGCAAAGTGCAATTACTTCAAAATCTTTTTACTCTGAGCTTTTTTTGTCCAGTTTATTTGCACAATGCAGTTATTTTGAAATGTTTCTTACACTGATAAGAGGTGATTTCTTACAGTACAATAATTTCAAGAGTATTTTTGTGCCCAGGAGACTTATTTCGCAAAGTTCAGTTGTTCAGAGGGTTTTTATGCTATTGGGCATAGTTACAAATACTGTCATAAATTTCTGGCATATGTATATGTGTGTGTTCATGTATACTTACAAAAGGCTTCACTGGTGTGTGTTAATATGGCAGACAGATTTTGAAAACCAGGACCACTTGTTTTTGATCAGAATATTGCAGAGAATTGGAGAATATATGAGCAAGAGTAATATTTTTATATAACCAGCTTATTCTGACAACGATGCAAGCGGCAGGGCATTCATTTTGCTAAACTTAGCTGGGTCAGAGGCCATTGAAAGAGAGTGTTCATTTGTGTATGCACCAGCAGTATATGAGGGAGAAGGTGAAATTGTTGTACAGGCTAAATCTATGGAAGACCCCAAGTGTTTAAAATGCAAATTCAGGGAAATATGTACCCCCCAGACAAATTTTACATTGGAGAGGCATTTGTTTTACACAAGAGATCAAAAGCAAGGAGAAACTTTTGCAGCTTATATTACTGACCTGAGAAATGAGCTAGAATGTGTAGATTTGGTTACTTAAAGATGAGTTAATAAAGGACAGGCTTGTGTGTGTGGTATTAAATGTGCTGCAGTGAGAAAGATTTTGTGTTGTGACAGTGATTTAACACTGAGCAAAGCTATTGTGATTTGTCAAATCCATAAAGTTACAGAAAGACACACATGTATGCTTGCAAGTGATGAGAGCACAGTTTCAGCAGGCTGCAGAGCAAATGTAGCTATCAGAAGCAGGCTTAAGCACATGGCACCTGCCACCCCTGCAGGCTCTCCAGGTAAAACCCATAGCTTTCCAGCAAGTTCTAAGAGAAGGACATGCTCAGTGCAGCACAAGGATGAGTCATCAAAACCCAAATCAGGCTTTATTGTTAACTGTCGCAACTGTGGTGCCAATCACGAGTCTAAAAGAGAAAAATGCTTAGCATTTGGTCAGCAATGCCACAAGTGTAAAAATTGGAACCATTTTCAAAAGTTTTGCAAATCAAGTAAACCTCACACAGTTCTAAAGAAAGGTCACTTAAAAAGCAAGTTGATCATATAGAGAGATGCAATTCTGGTTTCTACATAGATGGTGTGTTAGTGATTGGTGAAAATGTTGATGCAGTAAATTTCTTGGCAAAGAATGAAGTGTTTTGTACTCTCCAGATCAATGTAAATCCACTGAGCTCAAAGTAGACACTGGCTCAAAGTGTAATAATATGCCAGCAGACACTTTTGGTAAGGTGCAAGCTGATGAGCAACTTAATGTGGCCAGTTGTGCAAAACTTGTTGCTTATGGAGGTGAAAAAATTCAAACCGAAGGCTCAGTAGTGCTTTCATGTTATTTGTCTAGGAACTGCTACAGCTTAATATTCTATGTAGTCCGAAGACCTGTGTAGTCATTATTGGGTCTCAGTGACAGTTTGAGAATGAATTTGCTTTCCTTTACCAAAGAAGTTCATCATATAAGCACATATCCTAGTTCCAATTTTACTGAAGCCATTTTCTCAGAGTATGCTGATGTTTTCAAATACAAGTTAGGCAAACTTACAGTTGTATATTCTATGAAGTTAGACCCAGAAGTCAGTCCAGTGGTTATCCTGACTGGATGAGTGACAATCAGTATTATCCTCAGCTCTCTATTTGGCATGTTATTAGAGGAACTCACCTAAGCAGTAGTAAGATTGCTGTTGAATACACTGTATTCAAATACTACCCATTTAACCACAGTGACAGGTGCCCCATGTGAATAAGGACAAACACAGTGACAGATGACCTCTGTGAATAAGGACAAACACAATGACAGGTGCCCCCTATGAATAAGGACAAACACAGTGAAAGGTGCCCCATGTGAATAAGGATAAACACAGTGACAGGTGTCCTGTGTGAATAAAGACAAACAGTGACAGGTGCCCTGTGTGAATAAGGACAAACACAGTGAAAGGTGCAGTTGTGAATAAGAACAAACACAGTGAAAGCTGCCATGTGAATAAGGGCAAACAATACCCACTTAACCACAGAGACAGGTGCCTATGTGAATAAGGACAAACACAGTGAGAGGGGCCCTGTGTGAATAAGAACAAACACAGTGACAGGTGCCCCGTGTGAATAAGGACAAACACAGTGACAGGTGCCCTGTGTGAATAAGGACAAACACAGTGACAGATGGCACATGTGAATAAGGACAAACACACAGTGACAGGTGCCCCGTGTGAATAAGGACAAACACAATGACAGGTGCCCTGTGTGAATAAGGACAAACACACAGTGACAGGTGTCCCGTGTGAAGAAGGGCAAACACAGTGACAGGTGCCCTGTGTGAATAAGGACAAACACAGTGACAGATGCCCCATGTGAATAAGGACAAACACGCAGTGACAGGTGCCCTGTGTGATTAAGAACAAACACAATGACAGGTGCCCCATGTGAATAAGGACAAACACACAGTGACAGGTGCCCCGTGTGAAGAAGGGCAAACACAGTGACAGGTGCCCTGTGTGAATAAGGACAAACACAGTCAAAGATGCCCCATGTGAATAAAGGCAAACACACAGTGACAGGTGCCCCGTGTAAAGAAGGGCAAACACAGTGAAACATGACCTGTTTGAATAAGGACAAACACAGTGACAGATGTCTCATGTGAATAAGGACAAACACACAGTGACAGGTGCCCCATGTGAAGAAGGGCAAACGCAGTGAAAGATGCCCTGTTTGAATAAAGACAAACACAGTGACAGGTCCCCCATGTGAATAAGGACAAACACAGACACAGGTGCCCTGTGTGAATAAGGACAGACACAGTAACAGGTGCCCATGTGAATAAGGACAAATACAAAGTGACAGGTGCCCTGTGTGAATAAGGACATACACAGTAACAGGTGCCCATGTGAATAAGGACAAACACACAGTGACAGGTGCCCCATGTGAATAAGGACAGGCACAGTAACAGGTGCCCATGTGAATAAGGACAAACACACAGTGACAGGTCCCCCATGTGAATAAGGACAGGCACAGTAACAGGTGCCCATGTGAATAAGGACAAACACACAGTGACAGGTCCCCCGTGTGAATAAGGACAGACACAGTAACAGGTGCCCATGTGAATAAGGACAAACACATTTGAGACTCCCTTCAGGGAAGCTTAGATTTAATTTAACATATTAGTAGGCTAACTGGATAAGTAAATTAACTCTTCCTGAGACATTTGGTTTCAGTGCCTTTAACTGTCAGATTCTGGGGATATGGAATCAACTAGATTACTTGGAGTGATCATGCACATGCGGTGAAGATATGCAGACAACTGAAATGATCTAGAGTGAAACCTACACAGTTGCTTGAACTACAATAATAGCAAATCAGTCTTTTGTATCTCAGACTTGCTAAAAAAAAAACAAGGAAGGCATTCCCTTTGCTATGTAAAGTTAAAGTGGAAATTTTAAGAGATTTGAAAGAGAATGCTTCAGTTACTCCGAAGTGTGTGGGAATCTAATAAAAGTGTTGTATTGTAATGCTATAAGAATTATGACAGCATTTATATTTAGCTGTAGCAGTAGGATAAATCTTGCAGGCTGAAACTTAATCAGTTTTTAAGTTTATATTGTTTGCAGTGAAACAAAAGAGTTTTATGTCTCCCTCACCCCCAATTTCTCAGACAGATCATTTTACAGTAGTCTGAAGTAGCTATATAGTAGAATATGTCACACTTCTGAGAGCAAACTAAAACAGACCTTTTTAATTGAGATCAGTGCACTAGAAATTACTTTCTTTTTTGAAACTGCAGTGATTGTAGGCTGAGTAATATATAGTGGTGTGGATGTGGGCTTCGAAAGAGCCCATATAAGGAGTTTCTTGAACCACATTAATGTTTTTTTCTTTTTTTGAAGTTATTCCTAATTTCATGCAAGTTTGAGTATTTTGAGCATGTCTGTTTTAATTATGTGTTTAATCTTTTAAAGATCGAACATTTTATATTTCATATACTTTCTAGTTCACTCATTTATGCCCAGTTCATTGACTAGAAAGATGGCGTAAATCCTGTTAAGAAAGGAAACTGCAAGCCTTATTTTGGCTAGGGAAATATTTTATTTTATCACAAGTTTGCTGATTGGCTTTTTGAGTTGTGTACAGTGCTGGCTTCTTCATTCAGTCTGTGGTATTTGACACTTGATGGCAAAATGCAGACACCAGGAGGCAAACTGGATAAATTTACATGCTTTACTGTCATGGCAGCAACTGAATGGCGAGACAGAATCCCATAATATTCTGCATTCACCTTAACTGTATGGGTATTCTTAAAGCTACTTGCACTTTAAATTACATCCTTTTCCTTAAACCAAATACTTAGAGATGATACACGTGATCAATAAGACTCTGTATTATACTATTCTAAGAATATGCATGATATACAGTCACAGATTTTATACAGTTATTTATATGCAGTAGAAATTTAAAATAGTCATAGTGTTACTATGAAAATCAGTCTTTTCAGCATATGATGTTACAAAGTTATTCCAGCTGGATGGCTTGTTGATTATTTTGTCATGTCGACATACTTTAGATTCACTAGAGGTAGATAAAATCACACCTGTTAGAGTGTCATTCTCACATGCTACCTCCTTTACTGCAGTGAGGAACTGGATGATAGAGCCACAATCGGGGTAAATATACATTGCAGAAGTCTCTTTGTCTAGCAGTTGTGATACTTTGTGGCTAGAGCTTTTCCTGTACGGCATGGGTATAATAACAAAATTCCATTTTATATTCAAAAAGTCACTGCTGCTCTTCTACCTACCTGCTGTTTTAAGAAATGAACACACTTCTCAAAATGTTGACCCTCCAGCACTAAATAAATGTATTATCTTCAGCAGTTTCTTCTAAAACTATTAATGTTATTGTTTTTTAGATTAGCAATCCTCTCTGTAAGCAAGGTATGTACCAGTTTTTGAAGGCATTAATTAAGACAACTGTTAGCATAATATAGCCAGAAAAACCCACAATGTTTTCAAGTGTTGATCAGGAAATACATTTGCTCAGAGGACAAAGAATGTACCTGTTTACTTCCTTGTTTAGTGGTATTTTGTAAAGAAAAAAATCATTATTTTGAGATAACTATACAGTCCTGTATAAATGCCCTTGGTTATATCTAAGCATCACTGTATTTCCTTCATAAATCAACATAACTCCTTGCTACTTCACGTGCTTAGCAACTTTATTCTAAATGTATACAATCTACCCAGGCTTTAGGATAGATGACTTCTTAGCTGACCTGTCATGGCATAGTTTCTGCTTTTTCTGAACTTTTCTTTCAGGGTGATTGAACATTTAACATTGTCACTGGCTGAAGTAATACAGATGAAGCTGATAGCTTTGTCTTTGTTCTCCTTCCCACCAACAATTAAGGTGGCAACTCTGCTACTTGCTATATGGAGCATAGAACTAAACAGCAGTCTTGTCTGGAAATGGTAAAACAGTTTTCATGGTATTTTTCACAGTTTGTATTCCTCTTTCTTCATGTCCATTGGATTGTGGCTACCTTGGTGAAGGTGCATTGTGTTGCAAGTCCAAAACCTGAGAAAATACACCAAACTATTGTTTGAATTGTGGACCAGTATCAAAGACAAGAATGTGAGTGATTCCATGATGTGAACATTTTGCTTTCATAATGATAATGACTAATTGTGAAACAGTATCTCTCAATCTGATGACTTATTTGTAGTTCAGACAATAGGTGACCCATATCAGATAGTGACTGTCCTTGAAAAGAACCGAATCAGCAGCTACTTTGCTGCATGGTCTGTATTTTGTAATGTACCATTGTGTCCTTCCAGTGGGTCTACTTCTGTTTGTCAAAAACACACTTTCTCGACAAACAGAAGATCCAACCCACTTAAGCGAAAGTGCACTACATCGGCAGCGCAATTTTCCAAAATCTGAGTCACGGAAGCACATTACAGTGGGGATAAGGAAATTTATCCTTTTCCCCACTGTAGTATGATTTGCGGTGGTGGTGCTGCAGTATCGTTGTCACCTCACAGTAAGACGTTGTCCTGTTTGATTCTCAGCTAAAGCGTCTTCTGCATGGAGACATGTGTGAATGGACGTACCTTCATTGAAGGTTGTGTGTCAGGCCTGGCAAGTCAGTATGTAAAAATCTACTGCCAACCATTAGCGGACCGGAGTTCCGCTGTGGCAACCCCTAATTGGGAAAAGCCAAAAGGCACAACAAGTATGATTTCAGAGTTAGTATATTTAAGTAGGGGAGTGGGGGGCACAGCCCCTCACATGAGGGGTGCAGGGGGGCTTGCCCCCCTGCAAAATAGTGTTTAAAGTATTTTTTTATCGGCTTTTTCGAAAGTGCACTTTCGATGTAGTGCACTTTCGTTTAAGTGGGTTTCTACTTTTCTTGTTCAAGATTTTGAAATTTCGATCAAGAAATGTAGACCCCTTCCAGTTGCTTTTATGAAACACACTTCTGATTCCACAGTTTTTTTACTATGAGCTGCATTTGATGAAATATTCCAGGCAAAATCATTTGTTATGGGCCCTTTTTTTATCTTTAACAATAACTGAGTCCAGCTTCCTGAATTCGTTGCAGCAACTTAGTTTGACAAACTCACTTTGTTGGATTTGATCAACATTTCTTGTGATTTCATAAATTTCATCAAGAAATGTGTACTGTTTAATGCTGCGATTCCTGAAATAATTCCAAAAAAAACAAGTGCCTCTTCTCTGGTCTATTCTTGCTAGAGCCAGAAAAGTTATTACTAAAGATTGGAAAAGTAATGTTACTCCCTCTAGTGTTGAATTTATTAGTATGGCAAATATTGTTTGCAGTAGTGAATGGCATACTATAAAGATGAGAACTTCTAATATTACACATTCATATAAATCTTGGCTTAAACTTAAAGACTTGCTTGAAAAATATTAATTGTTGTTGATATGTATAACTTTGATGTATTGATCAGCTGTGGATCTATGTACATATTTATTTGTTTGTTTTATGATTGATTTGTTTATCTGTTGTTTTAAAACCAAATTAAAAAAAATGTGTAGCATATTTGGATTAGCATTAGAACATTTATCTTTTCATCTGGCCATCCTGATAGCACCTTATTTTAACCAGTTGTAATTCCATATCTTGTCCAGTATTGTATAAAGAATTTTGTAGTTTGTCTTCCAACATCTATAGATAGAACGTGACATAACCTCAAGGTTAAAGTTCAAGAGATTTTCCTTGCATTCATTAAGATAAGCCTTTGATAGAGCATCAGCATTTCATATCCGTGGCAGGTTTGTATACAATTGTTAAATACAAATGTTGCGATAACAGCATTGTTTGCAACTACAAGGATGTTTTATGCAATGGATTGTGAAATATGCTTTGCAAAGATTTATTGTCAGACTCCAGATAAAACTGGTCTGCCATAGATGTAGTTATCAAATGTATCAGATCTGTAGATAAAGCAAATAATTCATTTTCACTTTGAGGGCAGATAATTTGACAGTCCATCTTTGCTCTAGATCCAGAACCAGAAGACTAATCTTTTTGCAAAAACACTGCTCCAGTTCTGGACTAACTAGCATTGACCTGCAACACTACAAGCTTAGCTGCAGCAGAGTATTATAATGCTGCTTACTCAGTTGCATTTTTTTATTGAGAGGTAAAAACATTTTCTGCTGCTGCTGCTCCTGGACCCTTTTTAATAAAGGTCCTCAGTGGAATTGACACTTCATATAGATATGTACTGAACCTGGGTAGGTATTTTATCATATCCAAAAATATACAAAGAATATTCTAGCTGGACAACTGCTCTTATTTTTTCTAGATCAAGTTGAATGTCTTGGCTGGTAAATACACTCCCCATGCACTTATTGCAACTTTAGATTTAACTAATGGTTATCTTTTAATTTTAAGTTTTTAGTTTCAGATGGTCTAACAGCCATTTTAGTTTCTTATCAGCTGTTCTCTGGATTTTCTCCAAACCAGAATATCATCTGCAATTTTCATATACCCACCTAAACTGTATAAGATTTGTGCCCCATACCTCCGAAATATATTTGAAAAGGAGACATGACAAATGTGATGTTTAAAAATCTACACTTCTCTTAACGTATTGATGGTGCCCAGTCTTCAGCTTTCTGGGCTCACTTGGACCTATCTGTCTAACATTAATCACAAAATGATATTTGGTTAAAGGCATAGCAGAGACCACTTCTTCAAACATTTGTTCTGGGGAACTGTTCCTTTGAAATGACTTTAAGTCATGTGGGTTAATAGACATTTGAATTTTTATCTGCATCAACCATTGTCACTGTGCTTTTAACCCGTGAAGTGAATCTAGTTTGCATAGCAATAACTTCCATGTCTACAATACATTTTTTTCTTTATAATTTTTTTCTTAATTCTTCTGATACTTTCTGAGGTACATGAATAACTGGGATAACTTCCAGGCAAACCTCTCAACTGTTCCTATTTTGGGATAACAGTCATATTTTCTGGCTTGATTAACCCCTGCACATGATGTACCTAATTTTGGAGGTATGTCCCTATTTTCAAGCTAGATTTACCCCTTTAAGGAATTTTCTAAATCTCCCCTCACCACACATATTATTTTTGAAGCTGACTAGTACACAGTAAACCACACTACATGGCAAACATACCAGTGGCACCAATAATTTAAAGAGGATACACATCTAACATCTTCCCTTTTTCAGGAGCAAAAATAAATAACTTTCTGGTAAAATTTTCCAATAAAATGTCCACAGATTTTATACTGTATGTTTTATGATTTATTTATATTTTCCATCATTTTTGCCACCTTCTGTTTTTAAATGTATTTCTCTGTAGTATCTCACATTCATACTGGAATCAGGAAGAGTTGCATAATACTCGGTATTCAAATTTTATTCTAATTAGATATCCAGATTTTTGCAGGTACTTTTCAAAGGCCTTTGTTCTTATCTTAAATATGTGCAGTTTGAGAGTTATGCTTCTAGGTTTATATTAATACTGTATTTTCTTGGCATACATCTCAAGCTGGTAAATAAGTCAGCATTTTGATAAAAATATCAAATGAAACATTTGAGCTAATGTTTTTGTTAGGACGTTGCAATTCCCACAACTCTGCATATTGCCCCTTGCTTGCATGCTAGCTCAGCATGACAGACTACTGCACAAATGTTGGAAGGCTGAATCGCAAGTCTGTGAACAAATACCTTTTGCGAATGTGCGAATCGCCTGCTTTATGAGTGTAACAATCATGTTCTGTGTGAGTACAAATATGTGATTCATGGTCATTGTGAGTCTGTGAATCATCTAGACTAAATATGTATGATGACTTATAACATTCTGCACATCTATCCACCCATTATTAATTAGTTTTCACATACCCAACTGCTTACAGGCTGTCTTACATAGAGAAACAGTGAAAGTTCTAAATTATGAGATGTCTAAGATGACATTTTGATTAGTTTAGCAGAAGTAGTTCAGTACAAAGTGGGAATGGAAATCAAATAAAAAGAATCATCAAGAAACGGATCAGATGAGAAGGAAAGAAAATGGGAAAATATAGTAACAAGTATAGAGATCTTTTGCAACAATCTTATGTTGACCAAGATTTGATGCAGGAATGTCTAAAAGAGGTGAACTGAAACTGGAAGATGGCAGGCTAATAATGGTTATCCACGACAGTGGACTACATAAACATTGGTTTACAAAGTCTATAGAACAAGTGGGAGAAGCAGATAAATATACGTTCTGTAAAAGAAAACTGGAAACAGTTGCACATCTTATTAATGGATGTGATACACTCATGTGTGAGGGTCTGTACACTGAAACAGACAATGATGTGAAAAGATTGTTGCATTGGGGATTGTGCAAACATCACAATACTGAAGTAGCTGAGAAGTACTGGAAACATGAACCACAAAGCATTATAGAGAATAATGAAGGCTTTATCAAATGGGATCACCCAATACCAACAGCTCAAAAAATAGATTCAAGAAAACCAGATTTTGTAGTTCAAGAAAATAAGACAAAACTAGTAGTGATCACTGAAAATTGCTGCACCCATCAATTACTGTGTCTTAAATACAGAGAGATCCAAAGTCATAAAATATCAGTATTTACAAAGCAGAAATGAGAGCAGTGTAGAAGAAAGATCCCCAGACAGTTCCAATAGTAGCAGGAGTAACAGGACTAATAAAAATACATTTCCAACCATACTTAAAGATTCTACCAATGCACATAGTCTCATATGAACTGCAGAAGGAAGGAAATCTGGCCACATGAAAACAGCACTCTTGGCTAACATCAAAGACTGAAAGAACACTGATTTCATGAACTCTAATTATACCTTGGATGGAGTCCATTCGCATTTTGGTAATAGAAACCTAAAAATACTTGGAGAAATTAAAAAGGAAGAGGTTATCTTCTCAAGGAATGTTGCTGTTGTATTGTTAGAACTTGAGGCAATGGCTCAGTTCATCGACAGATAGCACATATCACAGTGCTAATTTGCAGCAATGCCAAGAGTGTGAGATTTAAAGATGATGCATAATGCATGTTATTTTTTAGCTTTGAGTTTCCCTGCACAGCAGACTCTCAAATATTAGTACTGCATAAGTGCACAGCATTCCTCTATGAATCCCAGCTAGTAACTTTTATTCTTTGTTTGTATAGACACAATTATTTCTGACCCATTAGTCTTAGTGACCAGAATAAGTCTGTATGAAAGCTTTAGACTTCATCAATGAGCCTTTCAAGTCTAGTTCTCTGAATGCAGTTAGTTATGAGATTGCATTCTGATGTAGTAACAGGCTTGAAAGAAAAAAGCTCCTACTTATAACAACTTTTCAATCCTAGGATTTTATATTAACATTCATGAGTTTCTGCACCCATTCAAGGGGAAGTGCAGACCATGTCAATACACATCACCTATATTAAAAAAACAAATCATCTCCATCAGACATGTATGGTACAAATTGAGTTATTTATGTCAGGCACTACACAGCCATTAGTTTTATTTGCCTTAATTACTTGCAAAATATTTTCTGTCCTTTTTTCCTTTTCACTAATCTCACTAAATTGAGAAAAATGTTTAGGCAATCCACTTTACCTACATTTTCTATTAACTGCTGGACTTGGTTTTTTATCGTGCTGATAGCCACAGCTTGAGACAAATGGTGATTACTGGGATGAATGCTTTAAGTTTCAACTATGTCATAAGACTCATGTATAGTAATGGATCTCTTAGATGAAGAATTTTTCATATTGCATTTTGCCTTCAAAGAATTATTCCATCTAATATTAGTAGATTTAGCTTCACTGGGAGGTTTGGCTAAAGTTAAATCAGACTGACAATAGTTTAATTCTAGTTTGTGATTTATAATACAGCAGGCAGTTCTCTGTCAGCAATGAAACATGTAGCTCACCAAACTCATTATTTTAATGTTCTTTGCATCTCACAGCACAGCTTAAGCTTGTCCTTACTAACATCCACATCATTCTGCTGTTAAGTAACAAGATTAATCATATTAATATCTTAATAGCACCATCTCCAGTCAGGCAAAAAAGGTTCTACTTGAACATCTCTGTTTTTTTTAGTGATACCTGAAGCAGTACTATAAAGCCTGAATTTCTGAAACTGTTGCTTCCAGTTTTCTCCCAAAATCTTCTGGAGTAATGGTGATGCTGGGAGAATATATGATATGATGGATGATATGATGAAGAATCCAACTGTATATGAAAGAAGATAGTGAGTGAGCTCAAGAGCTATGAAGAAGCCAGAAGTCTAACTCTAATTGAAATAATAATGGCTTTTCCATGTACACAGTACCTCACTCAGGCTTAATTTGCTGACTTGTAACTGGTTTTGTGAATTGTGGTGTTTTTTTCTTTTTATTTTGAAACTATTGTGTGTTTCACTGTTTCTTTGAACAAAAAATCTCACCAAGCAGGCAAAGAACAGCTTTTTTGTTGAATTTCTTAGCTGGTACAAGTTCTTTGCATAGCTTCATGCGCATATTGAGTCATGGATTATGCTCAGTTCCACAACAGTATTCAGTTGATGGTCGAATGGTAATATCTTGACAGTTACAGGGTAGCTAACAATAAGCAGACAGGTTAGTGATTTATAAAAATTAAAAACCTAAATAAACAAAACAAAAATAATTTGACTGGCATACATGAGCTTTGTGCTAAAGATGCTGGTTTATTAATAGTTAATACACAAGACACAGCAAAACACTATGACTAAGGGCTTTCACCTCAAAAGGCATCATCAGAGTCATGTGCTTTCTTTCAAACACACCTTAAATACTATACATCACTTCCTACATCACTTCCTTTTTTCCACTGCCTTCAGAATTTTAACCCTTGTCATGCCTAAGCATTTTTAATTCTATCAATTATTTCACTTAAATCAACGAATAAAGTCATAAAAAAATGCATGAAAAAAAAATAAATAAAAAAATAAAACTTCAAGAAACTGTGATAACAAACTTGTACATCAATTATATATGCTGTTGTGAATCAGTCTTACAGAATTAACAAAATCACAGTAAACAATGTTTCTAAAAACAGTAATTCCATAGTACTCATATGCATGTCCATTACATAATACAGTTTCCTCTTTTGTTTTAACACACTGGCTATAAAAATATGTTCATTAATTCCAGGTTCCACCTTGGCATTTAGTCGAAGTTACCATTTAGTTTCCTTGATTTCTATGTCTAACTTAGGGTTACCATCCCTATCTTCTCTGTAGGACCTATCAATAACAAAAAACAAAATTCTTTTGTAATTTGAACATACAGATGAGTGTAGGAAAAGTGAACTGGATGTTTTCTTGTTTTAGATGTCTCTGGTATGCTCAGCAATCCTGTCTCTCAACCACCTAGTGGTCTTTCCCCACATAGAATGCCTGACAGCAAATGCACATGGCTACATAGACCACCATCTCAGTGTTGCAATTACACCTTCTGGGGCATTGCAGGTTCCTATAAAAACCTACAATTTCTATGTATGACTCAACATTGATGTACTTGCACCAGTTACAGGCCCCACATTTACTCATTCTTGAATTGTAATTTCCCTTTGTACTGCTGTCATCCAATTCCAATCATTCCTTAATGTTTCTACCTTTGCTGTATAACACTCTGGACCTTTGCGCCAGCTTACCCCTAAGCTCAGCATCAACAACATTCTTCCAAATAACATTGAACTTGGGGATCAATTGGGGCATTAATTGATTGTAGGGTACAACAAATACCTCATCTTTCAAAGTGGCTCCCCTACAGTTGTTCACTAAGCTCTCTCCTGTTCTTAATATGGGTGTAAATTTTAAGGTCCTACCTTTGTTCACCTTGTTCTTTATCTTATGCAACATTTTGGTAGGGTACCCCCTAGTTTTAAACATGTCAATAAGGATATTTATCTCATGTTGAAACATCATATCATCACTAATTAACCTTGAGATCCGAACCATCTAGCCCTTAACCACACTTCTTTTTTGGTGGGCAGGTGACAACTGTCAAACTGAAGAAGGGTGTTGGAATAAGTGTCTTTCCAATAGATGGTTGATCTCAAGGTTCCCTGCCTGTTGTCCAGTTCTATATCTAAATAGTGGATCTTGGAAGGATGCAACTGGTGTGTAAATTTTAAATAAGATGTAGTCAAATTTAAATAATTCATAAATGCCTTTGCTTCAATCGTGACTGCCTCGAAGAAGTCGATCAGGTTCAGGAGGCATAATCTGCCTTTCACAAACCCGAACTGGGTGGGATCCAGAGTTTGGAGGTTACCAATGTCTTTGTTAAAAGCTGAATATAGGCAAGACTGGTATTTATAATGGCATTGTGTTCTGTTCTGTTTTTTCCACAGTTGCCATGGACCAGGAAATCAGTGTAAGAACCCATGGGGAGATTGGTGAGTATGAGGGAAGCATATGGTATGTATGTTGCAGAAGAGTAGTGTTATTGTAGCATTAAAAGTTAAAGATATCATTTTTGGTATTTTATAGAGTTGTACCAAATTCAGCATGTATACCTCAACTGTAAAAACAAGTATGCACATGTCAAGGAGTACTTGCTGCAATCTGTAGTATAGTGTGCATCAGTTAGGAGCTGGTGGTTTTAAAACCAAAAGTTCTTTATTAGGAGGTGGTAGTCTTAAAAGTAAAGGTTAAGATAACTGAGTAAAATAATTGTATTAATAGCACATATGAATGTACTAATCTTATCTCTTTTTTTCTTTCACCCCAGCCCTTATCTCTCTTTTTTATTTTATTTTTTTTATTATTTCTTGTGTTTTATTACATGTCATCAAATATGTCTATGTCTTCCATGTGTATCATATCACAGCTGGTCCTGTGGTACCCTCTGGGAGCAGTATAGAGGATGCTGATTTTATCACCCTAACCTTAATGCAAGAGATGGTGTGCAGGGTTGTGCACCTCACTGTTCATGCACACCTATGCCAGCTGGAGAGGCTACTCTCCCTTATTTTATGCAGTAGTAGGATGAGGAGGAGGAGAAGGAGATGTCAAGTACTGTAACCAGTGCTGGAGTGAGGTGACAGTGATGACAGTCCAGTTGGTGAGGACTCGATTCTCACTGTCACCCAGCTTGATGACCATGGGTCCCAGATGTTCCCACCTTCACCCGAATCATGGTGTCTCCCAACTTTTTGAGTCCATCACTGTCCCTGTGTCTTGTCTTGTTTGTTTCCTCACCTTCCCAACTTATCTAACCCAGCCATACCTATGTCCCTTCCCCAACATTCCTGTCTCTCTGAAGAAACAAAAATGGGCACCTGTCCCACCAATAAAATAGTCCCATAAATAGCTCTCCATTTCACACATGTGTCTATTTGACACATTTGATTAGGTCCAGTTGCTATACAACATGATTGTGCTGTGATCTCTCTACTATCTGGAGGTGACAGTCCAAATTCAGTTAATATTTTGCACATATGTTCAATTTACACTGTTAAAGAAATGGATAGCTATTGTTCTTTTCTACTTCCCTTCTGCACATTCCTACCCTGCTTGCCCTTTGTTCTTCCCACTGCTTGCACCCCATTTTGCCACTGTCCTATGTTCCCCATTTCTTTTCTTTAATGCATTATTGCATGATGGTGAGCACTACACACCAATGAGCAGCAACGGTAATGCAAAGGTAGCTAAAAGTATTATATGCAGCTGTATTTGAACCCAGTGCCTTCTGGCCCAAATAAGGAATGTATCAATGCATTAACACATACTGCCACAGAGTTAGTTAAGCAGCAGATATATTTCATAGACGCAATACTAAGTGTCAGGCTTTAGCAATGCAGCTCACGTTTGCACACTGTTTACCTACACTTAAACATGTGTATGTTGCATGAGTATGCACTTTGCTAACCATTGTGCAAACCAGCTGCTTGCCACACTATGGAAATATACATTATGCTGTATTACTGCTGTTGATTGCCCATTTCCTGTGTATGACAAGAAATTACATGTGGAACCATTACAAACTGAGAGCCCTATTTAACAGTATGTCACATATTTACAATACTTTCATGTGTTTGCACCCACCAAGCACTGCAACCCTGGGGTCTCAGTAATTTTTTCATACATATATCAACCACACCACAAAATGTAATATCAAATATTTTGTGTTATGCAATGCACATCAATATGGTAACATGCAGAACTACAGCTATTTACTCATATGCCTAAAAAGCCTTATCTGCAAGGTTAGTGCAGGAATAAGCATGGACCATATCCACAGGGATATAGGTGACCTTCAAAACACGTGACCCTACCCGTTTTGGTTTTGTTCAAGGGTAGATCTTAATTACTGACCTTTGGGAACTTCTTAGATACTGACCCCAAAGACCTGGAAGAGGTATAACAGGACATAATAGCTATGTTTCATTATCCAAGACCTTCGATACTATCACCCATTCATGACATAGTGAAGATCTCCCATCTAGGAATTAGGCCATATAGTACTAGATGGATAGTCAAATGGCTCAATGACAGAACATACACTCTCAAAGTTGGGGACTGCACCTCCACCACTAGCCTGCTCACCAGTGGAATACCACAAGGATCTGCTCTGGGCCCTCAGCTGTTTAGAAAATATTTCCTTGATGCACAGGCAATAGTAGATGGCCTGTGGTTTACCAAGTTTGCCGATAACTGTTAACTGGACACACTCATATAGAGTCTCCCAATAATGGGCTAGCACAGACTAATGATTGGTGCCAAACTCATGGACTGAATATTAAAATATACAATGACTCATTTTTCCCTTTGTCAGTGACATACCCTTGCTAAATATTATGTACATAGCACCACCCTAAGCTCAAACACAGTGTTGTGAGACTTTGGAACACATGTTGATAGCAATCTACACTTTCAGCACTGTGTGCCCATAGTGGTGACACACACACAATCTGCATTGTGCAGATCATACATATGGACATCTCATCCAAGACTAGGGTACATCTGCTATATTCTACCCTTATCACACTAGTAATGGAGTACAATAATCACATCTGTCTCTACCTCACCAGACACCAGCAGCAATTAGAAAAATGCAGTGTTGTGCCTGGGAGAATGCCAGGCCTCCAAACATGACATACATGGAAAGACTGACATGTCTGTCACTGTACTCGGTATCATGCAGGCTGCTGTGAAGTGACCCATACCTGCCCTGCAGAGCAGTCTCAGACCCTGCCCTTCTGGAAATAATGGACATATGCAATTCAAATGGGACAAGAATCATTTTCCCCAGGGTTCTCAACCTAGCCTGTGACATAAACAGAACATGTTGGGGAGACAGACATATCCCACAATGATTCACACTCCTGTGTAATAGGCTCCCACTGCATATGACACAGTGCTCTTCAATGACCCTGTTCAAGCCTAATCTTGAGTACTGGGAGGGTGTTTGTAAAGTCACCTCTGTACTGGCACCTGTGTCTTTCATGGACAGGACCAGTTGGTGCTGCTTGCAAACTCACTCTGCTAAACATGACTATCCAACTATGCTCAATAAGGGTACTTGTGTTTTTACACAACTAGAATTCTAAACACCCTAGTGCTATTAAGCTAGTGGCCTCATATGAACCTATGAAGCAATGTGCCTATGCAGGCCTCCCAACTTGTTGTCCCCCACATAGCCTGCTGATGTCATCTACTATAACTTCACCTGCACTCTTGTATAAATCAGACTTGTGCTGTGGTGTTTGCATAAAGTAGTGGGTTCAGTAGTCTGTGTACTTATACAGGTAGGGGTTTTGTTCTCACTGCAGTTGACTTGGGGTGTGTGTGTGTGTGTGTGTGTGTGTGCATGTGTGTGTCTAGACAGCAGAACAAAAGTGGGTATCCTACAGTTACTTCTCCAATGAAATGGATTGCCAGTATTTTGATACTTGCACATGCCTATACATCCATTTCATGCAGACCTGCCTACTCCTTGTCTCCCACATGGCTTGCTGATGTCTTCCACTATAGGTTTATCTGCACTCCTTTATAAATCAGACTTGTGCCATGGTGTATGTGTAAAATACTGTGTACTTAGATTAGTAGGGGTTCTATTCTCACTACAGTCAAGTATGTGTGTGTGTGTGTGTGTGTGTGTGTGTGTGTGTGTGTGTGTGTGTGTGTGTGTGTGTGTGTGTGTGTGTGTCTGTGTGTGTATGTATGAGTTCATGCTTGACATTAAGAGACCATTTTATGCCAGCATATGGGACACTGTTATCTTCTCCTCAAAAGAAACTGCTGATGACATCAGCTATAAACTGTTGTCTGACACACTCCAAGTTGGACTTGAGCTGTGGCACGTCTGTAAAGTACTGGGTTCTGTAGACTCTGTATTTAAATAGGTAGGGGTTCTGTTCTCACTGCAGTCTACTGTGTGTGTGTGTGTGTGTGGTGTGTGTGTGTGTGTGTATGTGTGTTTGTTTTAGCTGTGTTGTGACATTACAGAGAGCATTTTGCACCAGCATGTGGGACACTGTTATATTCTCCTCAACAAACACTGCTGATGTCATCAGCTATATCACATTTTTGAATACTCCCACCAGGGAAGGGTCAGAGACTAGTCTGGAGGCCAGGTAGAAGTCTCCTCATCCTATACAATAAAGATTACAGTGACGTGGCTTTTAATCTATCCACATACATGATGTCATGGTTTATAGGCCCCAGTGTTATCTTGCTGAGAAAGCCCTGAGGTCTCTCCAGCTGCTACATGTGTCTGGCGAGGTACATGTAAAAAAGAGCATTATACTCTATTAGTGTTGTAAAGAGGTTTGACTACAGTGCTGTCGTACAATCCAAAGATCTCAATATGATGGCATGACTTATGTGTACAACATTGGCTTTCAATAGTAGTGTGGACACTTGGTGATCAATGTTCAGATGCTATCTACATGTGTTCCCAATGCTTACTTGCATCACTGTGTTTCTGCATAGAGCCAATGATTGGATAGGTGTAGTTTGAAGAGTTTTTTGAATTCTTGATAATTAAGGTTTTGTGCAATGGGCTGAGGAAGTGTGTTCCATAGTTCAGCAATTTTGTAGGAATAGAGGGAGTTGCCATGTTGATTGTGGGTGTGGGTCACCTGTAGCAGTAGTTTATCTGAAGATCTGAGGGCCTTAATATTTGAACTAGGTTGGAGAAGGTAAGCAAGAGCAGGGAGATTGCTGGGTTAGTGGATTATTTTGTGGGCCATGGTGAACTGATTGAGGGATAACAGGTTAGGGAGTTCGAGCCAGCTGAGCTGAGAGAGAGTGGTGCAGTGGTGGGTCCTGTATGGGTGATTGAAGGCAAATTTGGCAATTTTATTGTAACAGGATTCTAGTTTATTGAAGTCAGTCCTGCGCAGGTTTGTGAATATGAGAGAGACGTAGAGGAGTGTAGAGAGCAGATGTGACTGAGCAGTGGCTAGTCTAGCACTGTGGGTTAGGAAAGGTTTTGCCCTATATAAGATGCCCAGTTTGATATGGACTTTTTTGATTATCAGAGAAATATGTTTGTCAAATTTAAAATTTTCCAAAAGGTAAGCAAAACCACAGAAACTCAAGCCAGCAAGAGTCGAACACTTCCAATAAAATCACAACACTTTATTAACAGTTGTTTAGCGCTTCCTTCTCCACTCAGAAAATTCCTCAGAACCATTTTAAATTTTCATCTATTATGACATCTAGAAGTTTGGTTGGTGGGGTGCATCCTGGTACCATTTGCAGAGAGAATTGAGAGAGGGGACAAGTTTGACATGGATTTTTTATTACTGAAGATTATTACCTTAGTTTTGTTTGGGTTTGGAGTGAATTGGTGTTGAGAGAGATGCTTTTCTATGTCTTGAAAGGATAATTGCATTTTTTCTTGAAGTTCTTGTTTGTGCAGAATGTCCAGATTTTGTTTCATATTTGTGATCTTTTCCTCACTACATTTTTGTTTTCTAGCAAATCATTGGCATGTCATATTGTAGTGAAGTCAGAAACTAATGACTGACATTTGAGTTTCAAACTTCATGCTCTTCAGGCAGTACATGCTAATGTACAACCTATTTATTTTATCAACTTTCTAAGTTTGGAAGTACAGTGTTAAATATCTGTCTCTATTTTTGGGCCTTTGTCCCCCCATTATGTATGCCTTTGTCCCCATATCCTGCTCAAAGGAGATGACAGCTATGTTTGAGTTTCATTCTACCATGTCTATGTGACATCTATGGCAATTATGTCCTTATTTCTGGTTAAATGTCCCTGCATTATGTTGGCCTTTGTGGAGATATGTTGAACTAACATATTCACAGCTGTCTGTTAAGCCCTGGTAGCCATTGTGGCATTCTGCACAAATCCTCAGACTGTACGTGTATTGTTTTGCAAAGAATTGATATCTGCATTCACTTACATGGTTTCCTGGCTGGCAACACTGTTGCCGGCCATGTAACCTAGTCTAGGTGCACCTCACTTCATTAATATGTATTGTACATTGCTGCGCACCACTCACCATCTCGCTAAGATGTAAACTCCGTGTAGGCTCTGCACGAAGCCTACATGGAGTTTATTGTATCCTAGGGATTATCTTGGTATTTTCAGTATTGATTTGTAAACAGTCTTTGGGCCTGGTTCCAAAAGACTGTTTCACTGTAAGTGACTTACTCTGGTGTAAAACTTGCCCTGTTTCTGAAAGACTTGTACTTGCTGTAAGTGATGGACTTCAGTGTAAATGACTTACTTTGGTGAAGGTCTGTCTGCAAACAGGGTTACACCAGGGGCCAGATTCCAAAGTCTTGCTCTTAGAATAGGTCACTTACTCTGAAAACATGTCTTTTGGAATCTTTCTCTTTGTTTTTCTGTTTTTGTGATCTGTCTTCCTAGAGAATATACCAAAGTTTTACTTTATCTTCATCAGATTAAAATAAAACTGTATCATCTGTATAAAACAAAATTCATGGTCTATCCTTAACATTATGAAGGAAATTTATTGCAATATGAAAGAATGCAATGACTGTGCAAAGAGGCCTGAGATACTCCCATTATCATCTGGCATAAATTTGGGGATAAAATTTACAAATGATTTGCACATCTCCATCACATCTCTACTTGCCCCCCAGTTGAAATAATAAGGTTATTAAGACTGGACAGCACATTGATGCGGCTGTAGCATTGTCACCTAACAGCAAGAGGTTCTCTGGTTCGATTCTCGGCTGGAGTGTGTTCTGTGTGGAGTCTGCATGTCCTCCCTGCATTCGTGTGGGTTTCTTCCAGGTGCTCCGGTTTCCTCCCACATTTCAAAGACATGCATCTTGAGCATTTCTCCCCGGGCCTCCGCTGAAAACTGGCTTTGTTCCAAGTTGGTTTCCTGGTAAACAAATGTTAAATAAATAAATAAATATATATATATTGTTTCACAAGCATATAACAAGTCAATGAGTGAGGTTAGACCGGTATGTCGTATGTCAAATGTGTGATAAATTCATTGCAACATCACCAGCTTAGATGTGACTATTCATTAGAACCTTCAAAAACATGCTAAAACTCTCAAGAGTACATTTTGCATCTCAGGATATTCAAACACCTGAGAATATTTAACCTCTCAAAAATGTCTGACATATAAATGTGAACGGCAATAGGTCTACAGTTACCCATCTAGGTGTATAGGTTCATATCTCCTTTTTAAGTACAGGAATTACAGGCATATATACATTTATTTTCCATTTAATTTGAAATGCCCTATGTACAACAGTAGAGTTGTAAAGACGCAAGATGGGCCAAGCAAGGCTCCCTATACCTAATTTAAAAATAAATAAATTAGTTAAAATAAATGATAGAACTGCCCATTGTGACAGCCTAGTGACATGCATAATAAACCTGTGTAACTGTGAACACACACACACACACACACACACACACACACACACACACACACACACACACACACACACACACACACACACACACACACACACACACACTCAAACAAAAGAAAGTTGCTGCAAAGAATTTCCCTGACATCTGCTTTTCATTTAGTTAAGGCAGCTATTGAAATCATTACTAAACCTAGCAGCATTTTTAAGGAATCTAAGCACTTCACCATGAAAGTAGTAACAAGGCATGAGGAAACCCTGGAGTATTTTCTGTCAGTCATTCTATTATTTATCGGCCTCATTCTTGCAAAACTATTTTTATAAGTAACAACTTGCTTTTTACAAAAGACCTGTTTTTTTCTGTTACTTCTTATGATCACTGCATGCAGTTTACAGCTGGATGGCTGATAAAAGTATATAGTCAATGACAACTTGCTGGGTTTTTGCAGAGCAAGTTACAATGGGGGGGTAGCATTAAAGCTGAGAGGTTGAGAATTCAGGACTCGAATAATGATGGAAAAGGGGCAAAACTTGAAGAACAGTGGGCTACGCATTAAAGTAAGACTAAGGATAAGGGCAAAAGACAGGGCATATGAGAAATGCCAGGGAGATATTGGGAGGTGAGGAGGGCATTATATGGGTAGGCCAGGAAAAAAGACAGCAAATATGAAAGTTGAAATGTGGATAGCAGAAAGAACCAGTAAGGGGAAAATGGGTTTTTAAGTATGTAGAAGAAAGTAGGGAAATACCTTTTTAGGCTGAGAACAGATGGGAGGTGATCACAAAAGACTGAAAGAAAAGGAAAAGGTATTGAACAAGTAATTCAGTCTTCATGTAGCAAATGAGAGAAAAGAATCATATTAGGTTAGAGTTATGGTATAGATGAAAGAAGAGTTGAGAGATACTAGGGTAAAAATGGAGTCACTAAAGGGTGAAATGGCTGTCCTAGAGGAGAATAAAAACAACGGATGAGATGTTATCTCCTTGGTACCTCAGGAATTTGGCCTCTGTGATAGTGGATCCCCTGATGGAGAAACACAACATATTACTGGCCAGCACAGAAGTGCTGTTACCTGACAAAAGGGGATCTGGAGAAATCTGTTGAACTATAGGCAGGATAGGCTATTACTAGTGACATGACAATTCATGGAGATAATTCTTGGGAAAGGCTAGTTGTTTTACTAGTGGCCAACAATCACCAGGATAGCAACCAGCCTGAATTCATGGCCACAAAGTGTTGTCCTTTAAATCTGACCCCATTTTTGTCAGGGTTGTAATAAAAACTGAAAAATGGGACAAGTATGAATGGTTTATATGAACTCTACCCAAGGTGGATGGTAGGAATATTGGAGGGGTAAGGGGCAGAACCTAGAATAAGGAATGGGATTATTCCATGGCTTGAAATGTTGGATGCAGATGCGGTTGGAGAGAGGGACAATATCACCTATAAAGGAAGTAACGGATGGAGTATAGCAGGAGCTAGTTCTGGGTCCATTACTCTTCATCCAAGACTCTTCAGTGTGTTTGTCTTGGACATATTTGAGGGAAGACAGAACAGATCATCCTCTGTGCTGATAAAACAAACAGAGGTTCTGAGGTGCTGTATGCAAGATCAGGGTAAGAATTTACAAAGAATTTGAAAGTAGGCAGAAAGATGACAGTTGAAGGTCACTGCAACCAAAAGCAAAATACTGCAAGTAGACCCCAGCTGTCCTTGTAGGTGTGGAAATGATGGCAATGGAGCAGGACAGGACAGATAGAAAAAGTTTGTTTAATGTGGGATAGACGATAAGGGACAGAGCGAGGGAGCTGTGTCAACTGCAAATGGAAAGGTCAAGTGTATCAGCAGGAGGATAAACACCAGAGGCAAAGGGGTAATACTCCAAGTACACTGGGCTGCAATTAAGCCACACCTTAAATACTGAGTATGCAGGACTGGAGGACATACTGACAAGGGGGCATCATTTCACTGGAGAGAATCCAGAGAAGAGTCACAAGAAGGGTGTGTGGGCTGGAGTAAAAAGGGTACGACCAAATACTAGAGGAAATGTAGTTTTTCTCACTAAACACTAACAAAAATTAGACTGACATGATATAGCTGAATTCAATCAGAATAAGGACATGAATGGGCCATCCTGAACAGGAAGGACACATAACTGAATAAAGAGATGCAGCCAGATTATAATAAGGATCAACCACTGCCAAAATTTTGAAAGGCACTTCTTCATGGAGAGGGTTGTGACCCAGCATAATGAATTACCAGAAAAAATGATGGGGAAAGAAGTAACTTAGGCATATAAGGAGCACTGGATAGACAGCAAAACAATGAGACAGAAGGGAGAGATGGAGAGGAGGTACTATTATAAATACATTTAGAAAACAGAGTAGACTAGTTAATATTCTCCTTCTGATGTAAAAAATATAACACAAAACTTGGAGTCTCTAATTCTGAGACTGAAAGTTAGGTATAAATTTACAGATAAAGCAATTTTAACTTCTTTGGATAGGAACTACTTGGGGAATTATCACCTTGTGTAAAATTCTCTTCACTGGAACCTTTTTTGGAGATGAGCTAAGAGTAGCTATATTCACAGCTATAAAATGGCTTGACATATCCTTGCAGTCTGGAATGGATCTAGGAATGTCATGGAGACAACTCTCATTTCAGCATTTAATGATGACCTGATAGTGAGAGTTCAACAGCAGTATTCACTCCGGATCATTCTCACTCAGGGTATCAGATACAGTCCTTGAGTGATTTACTTTTCAAGACATATTCAGTATGTCGTATTAGGTTTGATCACGTCAGGCTCCTACATGCTGGATTACATTGTACCACAGGGTTCAGGTTTGTCACGCTTCTTATTTATGGTTTAAATGCTGCCACTAAGGGATTTTTTTTTTGGGGGGGTGTTATTAATTATTAATCATATGTACATACATACAGTTATATCTCTCGTTGTCTCCAGAGTATACCTGTTTTTTATCTTTTGAAAATTGGCTGAATTAATTTCTTGAGTGGATGAGTTCTGATCAATAAAAGCTCAATTAGCTAAGGCTGAAGTAGTGCTGGTGCCTAATAACATCCATCTGTTGAATGTTGTTCTGCTCTTCCCATTAATTACCTATGATGTGGATCAGCTGGGATTTCAGTTCTGGGTTCAGCATTAGGGTATTGTTCTTGATGAAAGGCTGATATGGAAGTACTAGGTTTTGGATGTTGTCAAAACATCTTATTTTTATTTGAAGAATATATCCCAGATTAGACTGAATGCTATCATCAAACCTGAGGATGTTAATAATTAGTGTGGTTTTGTCATGTATTGACTACTGCAATACTCTTTACCTTGGACTTTGGATGGTAAGCTGGCCTATGTACAGTGGGTAAAGAAGTCTACTGCTAGGTTTTGACTGGCACACTGCTTTGCATGGTTTGGGTCTTGCTTAGTCAAAGGAGCTGATGAAGCCTTATAGCCTTACATGTCAGGTATGATCACCAGGTGTTTGACTGCTGGCTGTTGCAAGGGTTCAACCTGCAATTTCTGATAGGATCTAATTTGTGTATCTTGTCCTAGTTCTTTGAAATCAGCTGTCTTCTTGATTTGAACATGTGAGATGAAGTCCTCTTTTATGTGGTCCCTGAGACACCATATATTTAGAAGGGTTTACTGTCGGCCTGGTAAGAGAAATCTAATGCAGTTTTATAACTTTAAACTTTTAAGAGTCCTAGTTAAATGTAAATTTTTTTTGGACACAGTAAGCAACTTTCAGAAATTAAATAAATAAACAGTTGTTGCGATGAGTGATAATAGAAACACCAGGATAGTTCTCAAAAACTTGTTGACCTGTGTATCATGTTTGCAGAAAACTATAACATAAATATTGCATCTCATATACCAGTAATCTTAAATCATTCAGTTTACTGTTTCCTACTTAATTTTTTTTATTGTTTTAAGAAATGGGTCTATATTAGAACATCGAAAGTTTAATGGTTCATATCAGTAAAGGTCGTCCTTTAATGATCGAACCATTAAAATTTCGAATGTTCATAAAAAATAAATAAAAAAAAAAAGAAAATCTAAAGGGTGTAGGCAGAGGCCCCCACTCCCCCCGCTACTTAAATATACCAACTCCGAGACCACACTACATTGAAGTAAATGGAAATCTCCCCTTACGGAGATTTCCGTTTACCCATTTGACGTTCTTCACTTTTGCTATTCTCGTGTTGACAATGTCAGATTCAACATTGTCAGCTTTCGAGAATATAATAGGTAACCAAAGCAAATAGCTAAACTAATATGTATGTGAAGCCATTAAATAATGAAATTTGTTATTTGTTTGTCTTGAGTGCAAACCCATTGTGAAGGTATTTCTCTGTGCCAGCTCAATCATCTATTCATTCATTCATACTCTGATTTCTCAAATAATTGTATTATTATGCAATTTAAGCTACAAACCTACAATTAATAGACCAACTAACTCTCTCCTAGTCTGTCATCTCAATATTAGAAGCATTAATAACAAGGTACATGAATTGCATGCACTTCTGGATGTCCACTCCCCTGAGATTCTCTGTTTAACTGAAACCTGGTTAAAACATAACACTAAAGACAATGAAGTGTTACCACCTGGGTACAACATACACAGGCTGGATCGTGCTTCAAAGAAGGGGGGTGGGGTAGCTGTACTCTATAAATCTGAGTTGAATGTCACCATAGATGTAATACAACCTCCTCAGATTAATAACTCAGAAATTCTTGCCACCAAATTGCAACTTAATAAAAATAAATGCATTAATATCATCTGTATGTACATTCCCCCAGGTAACAATATATCTACATTTGAAGATATCCTGCACTGGCTATCATGTCACTACCCCCAAGAAACCCTACTACTTGGAGACTTTAACATAGACTGGGGCACCTGTTCCTCAGAATCCCCAACCACCCATATTAACCTGCATGCATTTACACAAATCATATCCACCCCTACTAGGATAGGTAAACGCAACCAAAAAGAAAGTATACTTGACTGGGTACTCATAAACAGTCACCCCCAATTGTACACCTCTGGTACTCTCCTTAATGGCCTAAGCGATCACCTTCTCACATATGTAATTAAGCACAAAACCATTAATTCCCGACAACCCTTACTCAGAAAGGTTAGAAACAATAAAAACTTTGACCCTGCCAAATTCCAACAAGAACTAAACTCATGTAATTAGTCTATTCTAAAACACCTCCCCTTAGAGGAAGCAGTAGCATACTTTAACAACAAATTCCTTGAGATCCTTGATTTGCATGCACCTGTTCGTTCAAAGAGAACCAAGGCAAAAACTGCACCATGGCTTTCTATAAAGTCTAAACTCAAAATTACCCTTAGAAACAAAGCATGGGCTTTATGGCATTCTTCTAAAGACCCTCAAGATCACATTAAATACAGGCAATCCAGGAACAAAACCAAAAAATCAATTTTACAAGACAAAAAACAATACTACTGTAATTTACAGAGAGTAAATCAAAATAACCCTCAGAAGTTTTGGGCAGGTTTAAATAATCTACTACATCCTGGACAAACTTCAACCCCAATCCCTGCTACTACTATTGATAAAACCCATGAAGATGTTTCTGATAGTTTTAACCAATTCTTTACTGAGACAATTCAAGCCCTAGCTAGCCAACTACCTCCTAGCTCCCCTGGTCCTGAAAGTAGCACCCCTAGAAACCTACTCGCATTCAGCTTCCAACCAGTTGCCGCTTCACTTATCCGTACCTTGATCAAAAAATTAAAACCCACTACACTTTCTGCTGATCAACTCCCTGCCGAGTACCTACAAAAATCAGCTGATGTTATTGCTTACCCTGTCTCAATACTAATCAATCGAACCATAGTAGAAGCTAAAATTCCCACCATCTGGAAAATATCCTATGTAATCCCACTTCACAAAGGAGGCAGCTCTACTGAATTCTCCAATTATAGGCCAATAGCTATACTCTCTCCACTTGCAAAGATTATGGAAAAATGTATTCATAGACAACTCATGCACCACCTAATCCAAAATCACCTTATGGCAGACGCTCAGCATGGCTTCCATCCTCATCACAGCACTACTTCAGCCCTCCTAGCCTTTAATAACACCATAAACCATAATCACAACAATAATTATATATCCTCAACCCTCTTTTTGGATCTTTCCAAGGCATTTGGTATGGTTGATCACCAACTTTTAATCCACACCCTGCAAACATTCTGTCTAGATACTGGAGCCCTCCAATGGTTTCAGTCCTACCTGAATGGTCGACAGCAGGCTGTCCTCTGGCAGAACAAACTCTCTAACCTTCTACCTAACACCCTTGGAGTACCACAAGGCTCTATACTAGGGCCCTTGCTGTTCTCCATCTTCATTAACGACCTTTATACTGTCATCCCAAAAGTCAGCTGTATCCAATATACTGATGACTCTACTCTGATTTGCTCAGCCACATCTCCAGCAGAGTTATGGTCAGCTACCCAGACCACCTTTAATACCGTAGAAAACTGGCTTTCTGAACATCATCTGATCCTAAATCCCAAAAAAACTAAAATGCTGTTATTTTCACCAACACGTAGGTCTACCGCTTTCACCTTTACCATAAAATCAAATGATGGCACAATAATCTCCCCTGACCCATCTACAAAACTATTAGGTGTCATCATAGACAATAATCTAAAATTTGACCTACATGTTAACCAAACCATCAAAACCATCAATAAAAAACTAGGGTCACTTTACAGAATAAAAGCCTTCCTAACCCCTCCAGCTAAAATTGCCATAGCTCGCTCTCACCTTCTTTCAACCCTTCTGTATGCATCCCCTCTACTCTTGAATTTAAACAAGGCTGTCCTTGACAAACTCTCAATTTGCTACAACCACATTGCCAGGTTTGCAACTGGGCTGCCTTTTAGGGCACATCATTGCATCAATCTAAATCAGCTTGGGTGGCTTGAACTACCCAGCCTAATCCAGTATAACCAACTGATTATGGTCTATAAAATCCTCTATAATCCGGACAATACACCTGCACTTAAAAATATTATCACCCTCTATAACAATCCTAGACTGCTTCGATCCTCTTACAAACTACTAATTCAGACTAGCAAAATTAATAACACAGCCAATGATTCTCTCTTTGCAAACTCTGTAAGTAGATCCTGGAACTCTCTTCCAGCTGATATTACCTTACTTTCCACCTTAGGTTAATTTAAAACTATACTCAAACAACATTTGTCACTTAACTGGCTATGTCAATGTATCAAGCCTGGCTAACTCTCTCTAGAATGTGTAAAAATCTGTTAACCAGTTTACTGTGTAATTTAATTTAATCCTGACTTGTGCTCAGGATTAACTGTAACCTGTGGAACTTGTTTAACTTGCTTACTTATGTAATCTCTGTAAATAGTCTGTTTGTAATATGTAATGCTGGTATTATGTAATGCTGTATCTGCTTACCCTTGGAGCTTTTCTCCCCGGGCCTCCGCTGAAAATGGACATGCATCCAGTCAGACTATCCCGGTCAACAAATGTAAAATAAAAAATAAATATTAGTCAGAGAATAATTGCAACCTCAAAGAAGACAGGTAAACCATATTTGTGATTATGTCAGCCTGTCACAGAACACACACATATACTTAATCACAGGTGACACACATGCCTCTGGGTAGTTTGGAGGATTACTGATGCACCTCCCATAGGTCTAGGGGATGTCTGAGGAAACTAGAGCACCTTGGCAGAAACCTATGAGGAGACGAGGACAACATTCATACTGTACATAAAAAGCACTCTGGTTGAGAACAATTAGAAGGAGATGTGACTCAGCAAAGCTAACTGCTGCATCACTGTGACAGTTATCAATGTACGGATTTTATTTAAATATAGCCACCCAGCGGTGTAAACCTTGGCTCTAGGGGATTATCAGTGTTGAAGTGACACCCCATCCTTATGTGTAAAAATGGGAAAAGGGGGTTGTCGATGGATGGATATGCTATGTTGCCTATGATATATGCACAAAAATTAGGGAAGAAGCTAGTGTATGTGT
Organism: Protopterus annectens; assembly: GCF_019279795.1. Classification (NCBI taxonomy): domain Eukaryota; kingdom Metazoa; phylum Chordata; order Ceratodontiformes; family Protopteridae; genus Protopterus; species Protopterus annectens. The sequence goes on from NC_056749.1 coordinate 431,388,444, forward strand.
GTAAGGGCCAATTTCAAATGAAAAAAAATGTCAATTTCTGAAAAATTGTCTCGGGGGAGCAGCCATCTTCCTCTGATCCAGGTTGCATATTTGAGACTGCATAGTAGTGTTTAATGTGAAAACTAAGGACAAATAGTGCATTGCTATAGTGTGAATAAGCATGACAGTGCCAGCATAGCAAAAAATATTGATGCTGCATGGCCTTTGGGGCAGAGCAAACATACTGAAACCAAGAAAAGGCAATACTTTTTAGCAATTATTTTAAAAGTTTTGTGGTCAAAAGACAGGGAACATACTGCTAGATGCAGTTTCAATAAACAATGTCAGAACAGAATTCAAACAAAAAGAGCTACAATCAGAAAAAGTGTTTTATGTGAGGAACTTAACAAATCCCAGGGAAGGAAGACATCATTTGCTCTGTCTCTAATATATTCATCTTCATATTCAACATATCATGGGGAAAATGGAGTAGAACCCTAACTACTGAATTTCTAGACAATTTTCTCCACATCAAGTTTAACAAAGCATACCTCACCAGGTCTGGCTTGGAGAAAGCAACTGTTTTGAAAATATATAGAATGCAATATCATTAAATTAAAATTAGGGAATTAAAATGTTGAATATTAAGACTGTTAGCACAAGCGTAAAGAAATATGGATAATTAGTAACATCTATAAAAAAAGATTAAAGTATATTTTGTAAGCATAAGTCAATTTATTTGCATGAAAAATGTATAAAGGAAATTCACGTTTTTTTAGCAGATATTATAAATAAGTTGTTTAAGGAGAGTATTTTTACACAGTAAAAGGCATATAAAGTAACTGATTGACACTGTTTTTCTTAAAGGAAACGCATTGTCTGCAGTATGATTATGCACCAAAATATGAAATATGAACTGTACATGACAGCAGCAGACAGTAAATTTGAGCCTGGCAGCTGTTAAACAGTGAAAAACCTATAATCATAAGCATTTGCAAGATGGCTGTAAATATGCAACATTTTAATCTATCTGACATGACAGACGGGGTCTGTGCAACCTGTTTAGAAAGGACAAGACTATATTGTGCAGTCATTGATATCATAAATGATAGTGTCAGTTTTTGCTGAATCTAATGAGAGCAAACACATAAGTATTACTATACGACTTATTACATATGTTATGTGATTTAGAAAGTTTTAAAGAAATACTGACTGGCAAAAACATATAAATCCAAAGGCTCAAATAACCGATGAAGGATTCGGATTCCAGAAAAGAAACCTAAGAAGAAATTAAAGCATTTCAGAATGGATTTTGATAAGAACTATGAGACTCAGTAGTGAGTGTCTTGAAGAAACAGTAATTCACACACAAAAAAACAGCAAAGTCCAAGAAACGTGGTATTAATTCTTTTAAGTGATTTTGCTTGGGGGGATATTGCTCCCTTGTATACCGCTATGTAGATGGGCTATGCCCCCCATCCCTATTTCTTATATACAGTAACTCCAAGATGACTGTACTTAAAGTAATAGGAATGCTCTGAGATGCCACAGTCTACAAGTTACTAAACAGTCTCCTCATTTGTACTGGTAATAATTCTGAGAATGGCAGTTATAGTCCTTCAGTTTTGACTAACAGCCTAGTAGAATGCATTAATAAACTGCTGATTGGCTGAACAGTGTCATTTTGTAGGAAATTAATTAGTGCTTTAAAGGACAGACTTATGTTTTGAATGTATGGTAAAGGTATGCAAATGAAGTTACTTTTAAGAAAAGAACTAGCAGGAATAGCCTGCAGAGATATTTGTAAGCTACATAGGATGTGAGTGAATGTTCAGCAATTAAGCTGCCTTTTGAGTTTCTAAAGAAAAAATCTGTTTTTGATGTGGAGAAAAGGTCTAAAAGACCACACAGTTGTTTCTTTAGGAATACATATTGTAGACAATGTCATTTGCAAGGCTGCATTGCAAGAATATGCAGTTGGAGAAACATTTGTAAAAGTTACGTGATAAATGCATGTTACAAAATGTCAGGGACCAGAGGAAAAGATGGTGAAAGTAGTTCTTGTTCTGTTGGAGTAGATATAGTTGTTGAAAGTAAAAATTAATTGATATGCCTAGAATTAGACAGTGTGACTAATAATAACTGGAATGTAAATATTTGAGTTACCCCAGATGTAGCTGGATGAAACAAAAAACAGATATAGAACTTAAAGGCATGTTATTGTTGACTTCCTGTAAGACCATAAGAAGATGCTTTCAGATGTCCCTTCAAAAGAGCCAAAGTTCCGATACAAAAGATTTCCCCAAGGATGAAATTAAGGTACGTATAAAATAAGAAAAAAGTTCTAAATTTGTTTGTGACGGTAGAGTACTGCACTTATCTGGAAGAGATTGAATCGGGAAGGTTGAACTGCTGCTGCACTCTGTAAAAAAAAACAAAAAAAAACCAAACAAGTGTCAAGTAGGAGGGACTGGTTCTGTCATGGAAAACAAATGACCAAAGTTTGTAAACAGATTCTGTAATAGGGTTTGCCCGTGGAAATGAGGGTAATGAAAAACAGTGAAACCAAAGCTGACCTGAAAAGTAATTCTCTTCCTATGTTTAATAAAGCCAGGGTGGTGCTGTAGGCAGAGTCAGTGCTGTAATAGCTAGAGACTGCAGGGATCTTGTCTAAAGTTAAATGGACTATGTAGGCGATACCAGCTGCACCTACCTTAAAGAAATGCAAGGCAGAAGTACAGATCTACAGATACTTTACAACTGCATTTAATCCATTGTAATATACTACACAGTATGCATTGTCCACTGGTGAAGATATTTATTTTTGCATCTGTAACTATCGTGTTTACAGATTGCAAATGATGACATGAAATAAACATACTAGCTTATGATTCAAAATGTCCCCTTGAAACATTTTCTGAACTTTAATATATGCATATTTTTGCAGCAACAGTTATATTAAACGTTCATCAGAAAATACATAAAAAAACCCATCAACTCTTATACTAACCTCATGAAAGTTAAAAATAAACACCAACAGGACTAACGACTAAAAACAGACCATTATAGGAAGAACATGTTCCAGCAGTCTTGAAAATAGCTCTAGAATTGATGGTGACGGAGATGAAACCACACTTAGCATTCATATGTACAGAATTACGTTACTGACTTCTTTGAGTCATAGCTCCAATTAATAAATATAACAGCGAAAGCAGAATCAAACATGTGACTCTAATTCACAACCTTCCACTTCAGAAAGGTGAACATTTTTTACCTCTGTTCCCAGTAACTAAAATTCAGGGTGCACATATCTAGGTAAGACACTTAAGTGCCTCAAAAAAGTTGTCTGAGATTGGCCTAACTAACAAGACCATAGTATATGCAAATAGTCAACATTCCCTGTTTACATGTCTAGCATATGTTGTCAGCCAGCAGGCCTCTCCTAAATAATTTGTCTGGGGAGTATTACCATTGATGCAACACCTTATACCAAGTAAAAATGAGCTGAGGAGCATTCCTCAAAGGCCTCCATTGTATTAAATTTCAGAACCTAACAATTTCAGGCAAATCTGTTCCCAGTTGTACTACATAGGCATTCCTAGAGTCTATGTCAGGTTGTACCTTAGATCTGTTATGGCATCAATATAACATCACAGTAGCATGTTAATCAACTCCCTCTCACACTAGAGAACTGCAGACAGTTTTCCCAACCACTGTAATTTATTGTCAGAAAGTCAGCCAACAATAGCCTTATAAAAATTGTTCTGAGCTGCAAGTGCTGACAAAGTCGCATGCCATTGAATTTAAGATTGCATCAGCATTCTTGATATGTTGGAAAATCTAGAGAATGGTCAGTTACTGCATTCATCGAGAAGAAACAACATTTGACAATCTAGTTCTGCCAGAAAAAAAACATTTACTATATTATTAATCATATAACAAGTGCAACCCCATATTTGTTTCCAGATCCCAAAAAGGGACCCCATTTTCTTCCAGGAACTCTTCTGTCAGGATCCCATATCCAGATCCCCCCTCTCTCATCGTGTGTTTAAGGATGCGGTCATTGTGGATGAATAACATAAAGTTCTGGAATCCACAAAATAGGTCCAGGTGTACATCTTGCCTGAAGTACCTGACTTACTACTCTGGCCAATGCATAAGATAAGACATTCAGGAGTTGAAAACCACCCTGAGGGAAAGAAACCATAAGCCTCTTCTTCGATCTCTTGTGCATAGAACAACCCACCATAAAACTCATTATCATGTGCTGGAATTCATGTAGATATTTTTCTAGTACAGGTACTAGGCAGGTATCTGCATAAAAAAATAAACGTGGATAGGCAGAACACTTTGATTGCATTTATTCTAGCTAAGAAAACAAATATGAGGTACTGACAATCATATAATATTTGCCTAACCTCAGACAGTACTGGTTTAATATTTTTGTAAAACATTTCTCAGAAGGTTGCCAGTATAAAGATCCCATATAGGTGCAAATGGAGACAGTTTTGATTCCAAACCTGGCAATAACCACCTTAAACTTAGCACAAGCAGGGTTTATAGGGAACAAGAAATATCTGTCCTTGTTCAAAAGTGGACCAGACAATTTTCCAGATTAATGCACTGCATCCAAGATGCTTTCCAAATAGTCCTGTGGGTTGGATATCCAAATCACCCTACCATTTGCAAACCATATTGAAGAGAGGACAGTATCACTGAGGAATGTAATAGCGATTTCAGCCCCTTCTGAAGGTGATATACAGCTAAAGTGTTATTTACATAAAACAAATAACATAAGTGATAGCGGACACCCCTGGCATGTATCTCCATGTAGTGGAAAGGCAGCAGATAGTACCCCATTGGTATTAATCATAGCAAACAAGGAATATAACAGTTTGCATTTCTGTCTGAAAACCATATGACAATGAATATTCCCATAGAAATCCCCACTCTGTAGAGTCAAATGCCCTGTGCAGGTCAAGTCACAATGCACACATTGGAGTATTACTGTTTTTTTCATCCACTCAATCATATGCAACCCAACTCTACAAGATCCACCTCCACTTGCCCTTAACAAACACCTAATGATTAGTGGGAATAAGAGATGTCAGGCACCTCTCCAGTCAGTTTACAAAAATATTTGCATAGATTTTGGACTCAAGCAGTACCAATAAAATGGGTCTGTACCCTAAAGAAGAGTCTAGATTCTGTTACTATTTAGGGATTAAAACAATGGCTGTTGACCTGGTAGACAAAGAAACTCTACTCCTTCCTTCACTCTGCAAGTACAGTTTATACAAAAGAGGGACTAACTCTTGAGCATAGACAATATAAAATTCTGGTGGTAGATCATCCAGTACCTCTGGGCACACCTTTCACCGCATGTTTAATCTGCTCCAAGGAGAGGGGAAGATTCACTTGTGCTAGTTCATCCACTGGCAACAAGGGAAGGAAATGTCACTTAGAAGGGTAGCTCTATCCACTTCTTTACAATGTGCTGTTGTACCTTGCCAAATTTTCATGAGAGCACCATTCAAATATGGTTGATAGCATACATATTGCTTTGCATCTGTCTCTCAGGTGAAAATCTGCATCTCCCTTCTTCTAACTTTAAGTTTGTATACTAAAAGCTTTGGGTCTGAAATGCCTTTGGCCCAGTAAAATGTCCTCCATTTCTCCCATCTACAAGCTCAGGAATTAAAAGCGAGCCACTCCACATTTCTTTCTTAGTGCAATAAGCTGTTCCTCAAGAAATATAGAATCACTGCTATGTCTTTTAAACTCCTCCTTCAGCTGTGCAAATCCAATACTTTAATGTTGACTCGCTTGTCTACTCTCTACTTGGCAAGCTGCCATCTAGTAATGTCTGTATCTCTGCTTTTAAACCCCCCCCACACATATGCCCAAGCATCTTCCTGTACCCTTTCCTCCTTCCAAAATACCCGAATGAAATCCCTAAACATGTTACAGGACAGTGCCTTGTTCAATAAAGGAATATCAAACCTCTAAGGTGGTTTACAGACATGGGCCTTTGAATTCCTGACTACCATTCACAGCATGGAATGGTCAGAAAGAGATCCAGCTTTATGTTCAATCCATTTCAAACATGTGGCTTAGGCTAGGGAATCACACTGAAAGGCTAACTATCAATGGTAGGGTCTAAGGCAATTCTAATTCTAAAATCATATTCCTAACCTTCCCAATAGGGTTCAGGTCATCCGGATTAGGCCTATAAAAACAGCCTAGGATAATGGAGGAAATCTGATTTTTAAGCTGGACAATAACCATCTAATGGCATTTTTGCTTCTGACTGAATCTGGTGATCAATTTCAAGGATCTGTGTATTAGCAACAAACCCCTGTCTTTGCTGCCTGAGCACAACTAAAAATGCTACATGATCAGGTTACAGTATTTCTTTTTAAGTTCCATTTCTTTTAAAAATATTAAGTCTGGTTTAAACCTGAGAATTTCAGAAAAACATGCAACATGTTTATAAGGAGTGACAATACCTTTTTACTTTCAAACACAGAATTCTAATGAGATCTGAAACACCAATGTTACTAACTACATTTGGAGACAACCAATAACAGAACTACAATGCACTGGGGACCAAAACAGAAGACTAATGAGTTGACAACCAAGGTACCCAATTGATTCAGGGGCAGGAATGAAGAGGAAGAATCAATTCTTAAACCGTTGAGGCACTCTCCACCATAGATCAAAAAAAACAGAGATACTAAGCTGGAAGCCATGAGCTAAACATGTAAAAAAAATCTCACTCCATAGTCCAGTTCAAGCAGGGCTCCACTCTAAGTCTGATTTAGTACCAAAGACCAGCAGAGGGAGTTGACAGACTTTTCTCAACTTACACTTCTACCAATTCTGAATCAAGAGTGGAAAATGAGCTGTGGTCATCAATTAGCTCACCAATGTCCTGTAAAGGGGTAAACTTGTTCATCATAATAATGCCTTAATTAGACATACTAAACAGAGCAGTTTTACTGTTTATCTTGTATAATATATAAATCTGCCACCGAATACCCATCCCTCCAATGCCTTTTACCTCCAGGTGATTTGTTAGGGGAGAGGGTGTTGACTCGTTCCATTGTATATTTATCGCTTTCATTGTGGTCCATATCTATCTCTCCATTTTCCTTTTCAAATTCTTTGGCTACTTTACTGGATAAACAGTCATCAAGAAAGGCATGGGGTTCCTCAGGGTGTGTAAATGTAAAGGCATGACTATCCAAATCAATATTTAGGGTGGCAGGATAGCAGGAAAGCATAGTTGGGATTTCTCTCCAGTCTCCTTCACTCATCTAATAACATGTACCTAAGCGTTGCTGTAGTCAGGCTCTCTACTTCTCTGCAGAGTGCATTCTCACCCATTATAATCTGGAAAGTAAACAGCTGTATATCTCAGCATGCCCATAATAGGGAGATTAAACCTAAATCCTGTGAGCCCTCTTGGGAACCAGAGCTAGGTACAGCTGCAGCATCTCCATTAATTGTTGTTTCACGAACTGAAGTGGCTCACCTCTTTTCCGCCTTTCCTGCTGGAATTCCATTTGCATCATAGATTATTGCAATGGCAGCAGCTCTGCAGGTTATCTATCTTAGTAACAAAATTGTACATTTTAATATGTAGCTTGGAGATCTTGGAGCTTGGAGATATGAACCCCATGCCATGATAGCATATTCTTCATTGCAGGGCTATCACAGCCATAACTTCCTTTAATATTTTGTCCTGATTTGAGAACGCCTCCTTCAAATGTGCAATGTCCTGTAACATGATCTGAATCATTTTGCATAAATTATCAAATGCTTCAATCACTTTACTAGTGCTGTTCCTGCTAATATTCCTTCTGCCACCATATTATGCATGTTAACATGTTTAATACCAACAAAACTCAAAACTGTTTAAATGAATCATCTTGCCAGCAGACAATGCATACCAACCAAAGTGACAGTATCAGGGGAGAAATTCAGAGTAATGGCTTCCAAGAACCACATCAAAAAGCCTTAAAGCCCTCCTTGAGTAACTGAACTAGTCATGCAGATATGTTAGCTTCATGTATTCCTGTGAGCACCATCAACATTAATATGTATTAAGGATCACTCGCATGTAAGAGACTCATGTTTAGAGTGGCATCTGTGTCAGACATATGTCAGAAAGCAAGGGACCAAATGTTGCAGAGAATGCTGAACACATGGAGCAACATTGGCAACATATTCTTAACAGACCACGATGAGGAAAACTGCTTAAGTAACTTAAATACATTCTAGAAAAGTCAACTGAGACAAGAATGAATTCTTTGGAGTAGAACTATCACACTGTGGGGAAATTATTGAGAATTATGGATTGAGAAAGCCAACAGATAAAGTAGATGGCATGCTAAATGCACCTTGGCCTAAAAATGCTTCCCATCTATGGTCCGACTTTGGATTCAAGAATTAGTGTCATAAATAGTTGTCTACCATTTCTAAAGTGTTGCACCCCAAAAAATGCCTAGAGAATGGGTGAATGTGGAAATGGACAGATTGTTGGGAACAGACTTTCTAACTGATAAAGGAACTGATCATATCAGACAAAGTAGTGAAATGTTTTGACCTGTCAATTACTGTATGATTGGCATGTGATTCTTAATCTTAAGGAACCATGCAAGTTTCCAGATGGTAGGCAAAGATTACTCATGTCTGTTACATCCTCATTAAAGAAAGGAAAAGAAATTATTCACAAAACGGCAGAGAAGTCCTTAGCTTGGCAAAGAGCGTGAATAAGCTCTAACAGTACCAGTACAGAAAAATGACTCTGGTAACCGATCACCAACCACTGGTTTCAGTTTTCATGGTTAGAAAAGAAATGTTACAATGGTCTGCTGCATGTTCCTATTAGTGGAACTTTGTGATAAAGCAGAAAGTAAAGACGGGAGTATTAAGCAAAAGTTCCTGCTCTATGTACTTATCCTATCTAAACATATACCTTGCTAACTAGGCCAAACACACAATCCTATTCATAAATGCATAAAAAGAGCCTGGAGTAGAAATTTAGTTTATTTTCCTTAATTTACCATGATTACCTGAAGTTTATTTTTTATCTGAACCTGGCAAGCATAGCATTAGTAGTAGTTAATAAAAGGAATTTACATTTTGCTCATTTAACCAATTCAGGTGAGCATGAAAATGAGTTCACAAAGGCAGAAAGGGAAAAAGAAATCACATCTTGTGTGCAAACCTATAGTACAATCTAAGTCTGTCAGCCGCATGTAGGATAGAGTAAATGATGGCTTGGGTCTCACCCAGTGAGTAGATATAAACTACGGTTAGTACTGGGGTCCCTGTGGTGGTAGTGGCCATTGGTGAAAATCTCATAGAGTGCAGATCCACCTTTGGTTCAGCAAATGATCATGTATCAGTAACAGATAGCAGTCTACAAACTAAATGGTGGACAAGACAAACAATTCCTGAAGGAGTTATCTCTAAAAGTCAAATGAAACTGAATGGGTAGCTGGCAATACTTAAACTATCCTTTTTGAAAAAAAAAATTTTCTTTTTAACAATACAGAGAATAACACAGAAACTGAAAACTATTAACCTATCAGCTGAAGGAAAATCATGGAAGTACTACTGAAGGAGAAACAATTTTAGAATATGTAAACACTTGCTATTACTGCCTTACAGCTTGTGATTATTTAGGTTGTTTTCCACTGCAATTACATTTATGTGACAACTCTGCATATCTTCCCTGGGTTGGATGGGTTTTGAGTGGGTACTTCATTTTAATTCCATACCTAAAACTAGCCATGTAGGTGAATTGGCAATCCACTAAATTGCTAGTGAGAGAGAGTGCTTGCATGTGTGTGTGTGTGTGTGTGTGTGTGTGTGTGTGTGTGTGTGTGTGTGTGTGTGTGTGTGTGTGTGCGCACATTCTGTCCTGGATTAATGTTTCCTCCAAGACAGGTTCCCTGCTAAGTGCCAGCTGGTTATGTGGGTAGGTTCTGGCTTCCCCTCAACAGTGAGTAGGATGAAGTGGGTAACAATAATGACAATGAATGACAGAAGGAGAAGCTTCCAATTGCACTATGGATTTATCAGGGGGAGTCACGCTAGACAAATTTGATTTAACAAGCTTACAAAGATACCATGCCAGAAAGAGACTGCAAGTACAGTTTTTATATAACCTTTAGCAAAACACTTGACATAATGCTACAAAAAAATTAGTGAACAAACTAAACAGCCTTGGAGTGGGTAATAAGGCAGTTATGTGCATAAGTAACAAAGTCTGGTCATGTTCCTCTGCATGAGACCAGAAACAAATAATCCCAAAAGTACCTTCACTGAAATGTCTGCTGTGGACTTATCAGAGATGCACTGAAGAGTGTTGCTGCCTTATAGTGTTTGGTTCTCTAGTTCCGTTCTTGACAGGGTGCCTTTAGTGCAAAGTGTGATGTTAGCATGGCTTTCTTTGGATGCTTTGCTTTATTTACATTCCTGACAAACGTGCTGTTTATGAACATGTGACATTCCAGACTGACTATAGGTATGGGGTTTATATTAGATAATCAAACTTTCAAAAGTTTGATTGACACATTTTTAATACCATATGATCAAATTTTTGAAAGTTCGAACGTTTTAACGGAGATCTCCGTAGAGGGCGGAATGGGAAGATTTCCCTTTTCTGCACTGTAATGCGATCTTGGAGTTGGTATATTTGGGGTGTGGGGGGTGCATTGGAGCTTGCCCCCATGCTTAAAATGTTCAGGTAGATTATTTGTGTAGTTTATTTTTTTTAATTAGATGTTCAAACTTTTAAAAAGTTCGATCATATGGTGTCGACCATATGACAGTCGAACTTTTGAAAGTTCGATTATCTAATATAGACCCTAGGTATGCATAGGTAACAAAAATGTGTGTGTGTGTGTGTGTGTGTGTGTGTGTGTGTGTGTGTGTGTGTGTGTGTGTGTGTGTGTGTGTGTGTGTGTCCTGTGAAGGACTAACACCCCTTCAGTTTTGTTTTTCTGCCTTACACATGCTGACTGCTAGGATAGACCACAGCTGTCAAGTAGATATGAATACATACCTCTTAACCTCTTAACACAAGAAATATGGACAAAGCCTAAAATAATGGCAGGACAAATGCTCAGAAGTAGGGACAGATTTTAAATATCGCTCTTATAAACTTCAAAAGTTGCTAGAATAATAGGATTTGTGTTATCCTGCATTTTCTGAAGGATAAGAAAGGCAGAAACACAAATGTATGTCAATATTTAGAGACTTCAGTCCTCAGTGATTTACCAGAAAACTACACATTTTATGAGGAGCAGGCAAAAAACAAATATGAGGAAAAATCTGGACATTCTTCAAAAACTCTGGATACCTGAGAGGAATGCCTGAATAGAATAAAGCAGTAACAGGAAAATGGGTGAATAGATGTACTAACACATGTTGCAATTAAATACATTATACTACTGGGGACAAGCCCTCCCACAAAAAGTGTGGAGTGGGTCTTCATCCTCGATACCTTTTTAGCTTTATAAAATTATTTCAGTGATCCATTACTTCATTTTAGCTTGTACAGACAAAGAAGAGAATAAGTGCTATGCAACACACTCCATGCCTGCTATTCTAAATTAACTGCAGCTTAAATACCACAAATTACTGTTCGGAGCTACTAAATTCATTCTAATGTTATTCTGAAGATTCTTCATCAGCCAAATGAACTCTTGCTGGTTGAAAATTTTACAAAGAAGGTAATAGTATTTATAGTCTCCTTTGGTGAAAAGATGATTACTCGTGTGGTATCACAGGGATTGTCATTAGGTCAAGCCTCCTCATTATATTTGTGATTGACACTGTGGAAGGACTCAAAGAAAAGCATTCCATTCTGATGATAAAATAAAGATGAGCACTGAATAGATTCACAAAAGACATAGAGCACAAAAAGGCATTTAACAAGTGTTAAGAGGCACAGTGGCACAGCAGATGGCATTGTTGCCTCACAAAAAGAGGTTTCCTGGTTCGATTCTCAGCTGAGGTGCCTTCTGTGTGGAGTCTGCATGTCCTTCCTGTGTTTGTGTGGGTTTCCTCTGAGTGATCCTGTTTCCTCCTACATTCCAAAGACATGTAGTAGGTGGATTGGGCACTCTAAACTCGCCATAGGTTTGAGTTTGTGTGTGAGTGAGGTATGGAAACCTTAGTGCTAGATGATTGTCACTGTTGAAGTGACACCCCAACCTCATGTGCAAAAATGTGAAAAGGGATTGTGGATGGATGGATGGATGGATGGATGGATGGATGGATGGATGGATGGATGGATGGAACAAGATTGATGAATGGTCTGAAATGTGAAATTTAAAAGCAGAGCAAAAATTCGGAACAGATGAAAAAGTACACGGATGTGAATCAGAAGTAAGAATACAGTGGAAAGATGGCAGTGATAGGCCTATCAGATGAACTAATGATAAGACGATATAAGAAGCAGTAAAGAATTCTGTTTGGATAGTGGGAAACACAGAAAATGACATTACTGGTTTTAAAAAAAGAATACATTTTCCCACTTTTTATACAGCTAGTAAAGCCAAGCCTAGCCATATCACATGCAGTTCTGGGACCTCATCTACTCAAGAATGTAGATTTGATATAAACAGTTTGGGGGAGTGCACCAAAAATTGTGCAAAATTTCTTGGTGGTGCCATCTTTCAGAAATGAGAAGTATGGGAACTGGTCTACCCAAATATCTGGTATGCGAACCTCTTAGAATTCACAAATTACCCTGACATTATATTAGCCTACAGATGGTGAGAAAAAGTTTTTGTAAAATGGAACCAAGTTATGGAATGTGTTTCTCTTAGGTTCATAGGTTCATAGCTTAGTACTAAGCTAACTGCCCTTTGAGCTTTTTTTTTATCCCTATTATACCTTCCTCCTGGGGAAACAAACTGCCTTGTGTTTGTAAGTAGCAAACACACCAACCATTAGCACCCCTCCAACCCTCTAAGAAATAGAATAGTACTAGCCTTAGGCTAAGTGCCCTTGTGGGTCATTTAGCCTCTAGCCACTATCCTTGTGAGACTTTGTGTTTGTAAGGTGTGTGTGTAAACCATACACCACCCATCTGAACAACATATCTAGCACCCTATTTTCTTATATGCATGGCAGTTATATTTCTCCAATCTGACAATTTGTAATTACTTTGTCTGCAGTTCCTTACCTAGACAAAGAAATGACTCCCCTTGCCCTCAGAGTCTCCATACAGATTACGTATATCAGCCAAGATCACTAACTTATTCCAATATAATATATAGCCTAATAATACCTCTCAACTGTCTAGATTTTTGTAGAATGTCCAAATGATTTCTTCTGACTAAGCATGGGGGGCTGTATCAATGGGAATGCAAGTGCAGGCCACTTGGAGGCCTAAGGATGCATGGAAGCATATCAGTACCAAGGAAGTCCTGGCAGTGATCAATGCTGTAAATGTTCTTTACCACCTATGGACTCTGGGTCCTCTTTTCTTTTCTTGGTCTATTCCTCATAAAATTTGTGGGGGTTTTTGGCAACTGTTTGAGAACTGAAGACACTTAATATCATACATTTGAGTTTCAGAGATCATATACTTCAGAAAATGCATGCTAATACCAAACTTATTATTCTAGCAGCTCACTATGTTTAAAACAGCAATAATTAAAATTTATCCTTGAATTTGAGTATTTGTCCCCTTTTATTTTTACTTTTGTCCAGATTTCTTGTGCTCAGAGGTTGAGAAGTTAAATATTACTGTTTGACATCATAATGTTATGTTGGAAATTCTAAGTAATTTGTTGTATAACCTATACAGTTACCTCTGCTATGTTAGTCATCCTTCCTTTGCACCATATTTGTGTAAATTACCTGCAGCTGGAAAAACTTTTGTGTGTTGGGGGGTCAGCCTACCTATCATGTTTGCACATAGAATAAAGTGAAAAAAAGATAAAGGAATTTGAAGATACAAGGCGAACTGTTCAGGTAAGCTATCACAAAGGGGATAGTGGCTGATTGCAACAACCTCCCAAGGAATGCAGTAAGATCATCTACAGTGAAAGAATTCAAGTATGCATAAGTAATACATAATTTATTTATTTCATCTTAAATGGAAGAGTATATTTAGCAGAGCCTATTTTCAAGAAGCCTTGGAATAAAAGCACATGTTACAGAAATTACATAAACCACTTTATAGAATACTAAGATCAACCACTGAGGCAAACAAGTGATTACAATTCAGAGAACAAAAGATATGTATATATGTCAAACACTATTACTAGCACACAAGCTTAGCAGTTCTCTACAGATGATGCAAAAATATGCTGCAGACTAGATTAAAATGGTATTGCACGCTTACATAATCATTTCCACCACTGCCAGTTTTAAGTATCTGAAAATCGTATAAAACTGTGTAACTCAATTATGCCATAACTACTGTTATGGAAATGCTATAATATTTAGGAAAATATACAACTGTGAGAAGATAACTAACCACCAAGAGAGATATCATACTTAAATCAACTGAACAAATGTGCACCGGTATTAAAAGTTGTTTGCACAACTGAGTACAGATAGAGTTTCTTGAGTCGGGCTGCACAGGGCATCTGTTTGAGGCCAGTAATCCTCTTGGTGAGGTACTTTTATGGTCTTTCCAGCTGTTGCAGGTGTCTTGTAAGGTACATCCCAAATTGGGCATTGTATTCTATGATGGTTCTAATGAGTGATGAGTAGAGAGGCACAATAACCTCTTTTGTTCTAGATGCAAACCCTTTTGTGATTAGGTGGGCCACATAGAAGGATTTTCTAACCACCTTGGCAATATGATTATCAAGGGAGAGATTACTATCTACTTGGGTCCCCAGATCCCTTATTACATTTTCTGTATTTAGGGGACTACCACCTATGAACAGGAAGGGTCCTAGGACTGAGCCCTGGGGGATGCCACTTGTAACCGGTTTAGAGTCAGACATAGAGCCTGCAACTCTCACCATGTGGGTTCTATCCATGAGCCAGTTGGCAACCCATCCCATGACATAGGGGTTTATGTTCAAGCTGGTGAGCTTGTCTATAATACTAGAATGGGGAATGGTGTCAGAAGCCTTTGTTTGGTCTAGGTAGGCTGTGTAGACCTCTTTTCCCTCATCTAATGCCTTGGCAACTGTCTCAAAGAAGTCCACCAGGTTTAAGAGGCATGATCTGCCCTTAACAAAGCCAAACTGGGTAGGGTCCAAGGTTTGGAGGTTCCCAATGTCTCTGTTAATGAGTTCCATGATGATGTGCTCCATAGCCTTGCAGACCAGGCTAGTCAGGCTTACAGGGCGATAGTTCCCGGGGTCCGTTGTGGCTCCACCTTTGTTGAGTGGGATAACTGTTGCTGTGCACCACTCTGTGGGTACGTAGCCTGTAGAGAGGCTGAGTTTGAACAGTATGTTTAAGTGAGGGGTTAGTTCATTTTGGAGCTGTTGTAAGACACAGCCTGGGACATCATCCAGTCCCACTGAAGCTGTGTTTTTGGCTTTGGATAGGGTTGTTTTAACCTGTGTGTTGGTGATTGATGGGGCCCTACATTCTTCTGGTATGGTTATGGGTCCTTTAGGGGGGTGAAGTTTGCACTAAACCTGTCTGCCAGAATATTGGGAATATCAGTCGGTTCAGTGCATTTTGTGCCATTCTGCACTAACTCAGAGCAGATCTGAGAGTTTCTACTTAGGTTCTTGACATAGATAAAGAACGCTTTGTGGTTATCTTTGGGGTCATTGGCAGTTTTTCTTTCAAAACTAGCCTTGGATGATTTAATGAGGGATCATGGTTTCTTGCTGATACTGATCAGGGATGTCTTTCCTTCTTGGGATTTTACTCTTTTATGTACTAGTTTCCTCCTTCTGTTGTATAGCTTGTTTATGGCAGGGGTCCACCAGACTGGTTTCCTTTTCTTGGAGGAGTGAGTCTTGGTTTTACTTGGGATAGCACAATCCATGCATTCCTGCAGATGCTCATAGACTGCCTTTGTAAAGGTTTCAGCAGCTTGGACAGCACTGTCCTTTAGCATGGGGGCTGTGAACCTTTCCACCTCAGTCTTAAGTAACGTGAAGTTTGCGTTTGAAAAGTTTTTCACAATGGTTTCCTTGATTGGAGGTGGGGGTGGAATGTGGATATCCAGAGTGATTAGTTTATGGTCTGATCTAACCAGCAAGGGGTTGACCTCCGGTGTGGAACACCGGTCACCCATGTTGGTGATGACCAGGTCCAATATGTTGTTCCCTCTGGTGGGGGTGTTGACCAGTTGTTCCAGAGCATTCGAGTTTATAAATTCTAGGAAGCGTTGGGTAAGGGAGTTAGTACTTGAGTAGTTCTTCCAGTTTATGTTTGGGTAATTTAAATCACCCAGTATTAGGGTGTTTGGAAGGACCTTCATATTTCCCAGTGTCTCCAGAAATGTGGAATGGGGGTCCTAGGTCATAGTGGGTGATTTGTTTGACTAACTAAAGTCTTTATGCAAAATGTATGCAATTGTTTTCACCAAAGATAGCTTTGAGTGAAAAAAACAAAAAAAACAAACAGTAGGCACTTTTGACTGAAAAGCCAATTTGTCAAACATTCTACATAACATACATACCATAAAAAGGCCTGCTCCCCCAACTCTTAATTATATATTTTAACTCTGTGGTGCTCATCTGTGGAAAAAAGAAGAAATCTCCAAACACAGTGAATCAGTGCTGGTGCACAAACTTAGTCATCTATATATTTGGGGGTATAGTGTGAGAGTGGGCATTGCCAAGCCACACAACATTTTCTAAATTACATCCATAGCAACTCCCATGATCAAAACTGATACCAGAAGTACCATATATAGACTTTTACAGTTTTCAACAAAATGGATTTTCAGTCAAAAGTACATTCAGTCAAAAATACATTGCCATTTTAACCTACTGCTTTTTCTATCTCTCAAAGTTATCAATGAAATGATACACTATATATATATATATATATATATATATATATATATATATATATATATATATAGGTCTAATTTGAAACATCTAAAACCCATAACATCTAATTTCATAACATTGAGACCAGAACATCTAATACCCATAACATCGAATTTAATAACATCTAACAGTACAAATCACAAGAAAATAACATCCCCTCCCCATATAACAACACCGAACTACCAAACACATTTTTACTATGTTTCTGCAGGGGGGCAAGCTCCCCTGCACCCCCCCATGTGGGGGGTGCACCCCCCGTAAATTAAATATTCCAACTCCAAGATCACACTACAGCCTCACTGCAGAAATGAAATTTCAGTCATTTGGTCTCAGTCAAATGGGTGTCAGTCAATTGGACATTAAGGCAAATGAAGTAGACCTATATATATATATATATATATATATATATATATATATATATATATATATATATATATAATTATTTATTTATTTATTTCCAGTTTGGTTACCAGGGAAGTCCACTGGGCCAACATGACCCATTTTCAGTGGAGGCCCGGGGAGAAAAGCTCCAAGAAAGCATTGTACAAATTCAGGTACAATAAAATATAGGAGTATACAAGATAAAATTGTAAAATTCAGGTACAATAAAATACAGGAGTATACAAGATAAAATTGTAAAATTCAGGTACAATAAAATACAGGAGTATGCAAAATAAAATTGTAAAGAGAGTTAAAAAATAAGAATATTCGCAAGCATAGTTAGCAGAATTCATAGAGAGAGAGGTTAAGGGCTATACAGTTTCCTTTGAGCAATGGCACTGAAGTGTTGAGTGTGAAAGTCAGTTACATATATCAAGAGAGGAATTCTGGATTTGCTTGCTTAACATGCACGTTTTTGAAGTAGAAAACTATTCACAATATTTACATTATTTACAAAGCTGAGTCATGTGAGCATAGCTGTAGTAATTGTTAGTAGGTTAGAGACAGTAAGATTGTAAAGAGTTGAAGTATGAGAAGAAGGGACTCCTAGGGTATAGACTTAGAAAGGAAATTAAGTAGGGTGGAGGCAGGTGCATTTCCATTTAGTGGACAAGTGTTTGAAAAGCTGGGTTTTGAAGTTGTCAGAGTTAGATGTGGTTCATAGTGAGGCGGGGAGGGCATTCCATTATTTGCCTAGAGCACATGAGACGAGAAGCTGGCCAGCAGGACTCTTAGGTTTGTGGATAGCAATTAGATTCTGGTGCTCTGATCTGAGTGTTCTATTAGGAATATAAGGGGGAAGGATATTAGCTAGAACAAGGCATTTTGTTGGGTGAAATACAAGTCTATGTGCTGTGGATAGTTGCAGGTAGTCAAGGTAGTTTGAAAGCTCGAGTCAATTTAAGGGTGAGGCAGTGATGGGTGGAATTTTTAGAATTTTTGGCAAATTTAGAGATTTTATTGTAGCAGTTTTCTAGTTTGGAGGTTGTAGAGGCGGACAGGTTGGTTAGGAGAGGAGCACCGTATAATAAGGAAGGGAGAAGATATGTAGTGGCCAGAGTATGTCTAGTGGAGTGAGAGAGAAAGCGATTGTTCCTATACAACATACCTTGCTTTTGGTGTTTTTTTTAAATATTTTGTTGTATATGTGTGTTGAACTTGAGGTATTCGTCCACAGTTATGCCTACGAGTTTTGCAGAAGGCACCACTTCTATGGGTGAGTTAGTTTGGCTAAGGACTTTGAATTCATTTTTGTTGAATGAAAAGGTCTTGGGGGGGGGGGGTAGTAGGATTTTAGATTTATTTGCATTGAGAGAGAGGTGGTTTTGGCGCATCCAGTTTTCTGTTGTGGAGAATGCAGTTTGGGTTTTTGTCAGCATTTCGAAGAGGTTAGTAGCAGAGCAGATTAAGGTAGAATCGTCTGCATATTGAATAATTTTTGTGTCAGGAATAGCAGTGTGAAAGTTATTGATGAAAATGTTGAAAAGCATGGGCCCAAGGATGGATCCCTGTGGAACACCAGTTGGGGTAGGTAAGAAGGAAGAGGTGGAGTTCTTCCATTTGACTGCCTGAGATCTGTCAGATAGATAGCTGGAGAACCAGGATAATGTTTTTGGTGAGAGGTGAAGGTTTGAGAGATGGCAGAGTAAGTGCTTGTAGGAAATAGTGTCAAATGCCTTAGACAGATCTAGCAGTACAGTAGAAACTAGGTGTCCTGAATTTCGGGCTTGATTAACAGTTTCAAGGAAGGACAGAAGAGCAGTAATGGTACTGTGGGCTGGGCAGAAGCCATGCTGGGTGGGTGTGAGGAGACTGTTTTGGGTCAGGAATGGCATAAGTTGGTGGTGGATGCACTATTCAAGGATTTTGGAGAGTACATATATATATATATATATATATATATATATATATATATATATATATATATATATATATATAAACACACACAAACACACACAAACTTACACACACATGTGTGTGTACACATCCAGGGAGTAATACTGTACTATACTGATGTGCTGAGATGTGCTGCTGCCCTTTGTGTCTTTTTGCAGGTCACATTCCTATTCATTCCCAAAAAGGCAACATCTAAATACAGAGAAATTTGCATGACTATGATTCACTCAAACAATTTTACACTGCTATGCTGACTGCCCAACCAGTCTGCGCAACCTGTTCTGCAGTCTGCAGACCACACATAGGTACAGGTTTCCTGCCAGTGACAGACGCACACAAGAACGTAGTTACACACACACACACACACACACACACACACACACACACACACACACACACACACACACACACACACACACACACACACGCATGCACGCACGCACGCACACACGCACACACGCGCACACATGCACACGCACAGACACACACACACACGCACACACGCACACACGCACACACACGGCTCATGGTGATACCTCCTTGCTTATACTACTATTATTGCTGCTGCTGCTGATGGTGCTGTTCTTTGTAAAGCTAACTTGTTTACACATTCAGACAGCCAAGTCACCAGTAAACATAACAGCATATCTTAGATAATTTCCTAGGTCTGGAAATGGTCACATTAGCAAAGACTGTAACTATGATATCTATAGTTAAAAGTCCACTCATGTCTGAGATATTGAACACTGTACTTCCAACAGATTAGTGACTAGCTTCTCAAAAAAAAGTTGCCATTGCTGTCAGGCTGACTATTCTCCTCTGATGATTCCTGCCTACATGAAGTCGTCTACATTTACTGTTTACACTGCTACTCTGTTCCTGTCAGTGGTGTAGGGTCATTCCCTTCTTTGCTGCTGCTGTTTTGGGAGAGATTACTACCTTACCATCCTTGCAGCTACTGCTTCATTATTTAACATAAAACTTGCTCCAGATGCATGCACCTGAACTTATTGAAAGGCCAAGCAGGAATTGTATTTCTGTAGCTAGGGTATCTGTGTGATGCCTAGTAACTGTAGAATTCAAATGGACTTGACAGAGCATAGCCTTCTTTCGTTGGTGTCTTTGTATGTCTGTATGCTGAAAAAAAAAACAAAAGACTATTCAAATACCCTAATGGTTACTGCATTTTGCTTTACAATGACTGTAATTAAATCTTTAAAGGGAGAAAGAAAATGGGGATCTTTTATTAAGCTCTCGGTTTAATCTTCCTCTTCATGATGATACTGCTATTTGTCTATTTTATCTGTGTTATTCCTGTCTTGGTATATGCAGGCATAGACCCTCATACACACAGAGACAAAAAACTTACACACACACATAAAGACACAGACACACAGACACACACACACACACACACACACACACACACACACACACACACACACACACACACACACACACACACACACACACACACACACAATGTGCTTGCAGCTATGCAATACACAAATATGCACACACTCACAGACAGGTATACACACACATAGTGCAAAAACACTATGCATTCATTATCTCCCCATTCATACCAACCACTGGTCACCTGAGTCACAATCCTGTACATGCATTCAGTACAATTTAACTAGATCAGTAATTTGTACAGGGTAAATCTGTACTGCCTCTGTTCAGCAACCCCCCCCCCATCGAAGTGCATAGGTGCATGCTGCTGCCTAACTGCATACCATTACACATTTTCTGCACTTTCCCTCTGGGTAACTGAAATAATTTGGAGTGTATGATGTCTGCACTTAGCAAGTATCATTATGTGCACTAGGCTTCTATTAGGCTTCATTAGCATAGGCCGTACCTGGAGTCTGCATGTCCTCCCTGTGGTTGCATGGGTTTCCTCCGGGTGCTCCGGTTTCCTCCCACATCCCAGAGACATGCAGTAGGTGGATTGGACACTCGAAATTGGCCCTAGGTGTAAGTGTGTGCATGTGTGTGTGTGTGTGCCTTCTGTGGAAGGTTAGGCGCTGGGCTGGCAACTCGACACCGTAAAACTCCACTGCCAATCATGAGTGGAAGGATGATCCACTGTGGCGACCCCTAACTGGGAAAAAGCCAAAAGAAGAAGAAGAAGAAGAAGCATAGGCCCTACCTCTGACTATTGCATTTGCTTGCAGTACTTTGACACCTAACTCCTGCATTTGCATGTAGTGGTTTGATACTCAATTCCTAGTAAAATGCCAGGGCGTATGACTAGGCAGGTTTACGACTAAGTGTTAGAAAAGGGTTTATTTTATCTATCTGTTTATTTATTTAATTAATTTATTTTCATTTGATAACTTAATACTAATCTAAACAGTCCATTTTCAGGCTTAGTTGATGAAAGACCACAAAATAATCAGGGTGACATATTTCGGTTTAGTTATAGGTCAAAGAAATGCAAAATGTATCCCATTATTTGCAGTTCTAATCACATTTAAGCAGAAATGAAAAATGCATAGTTATAAAATTTGTTGGATGACACAAGAAGAACATTGATATGCATTCTTGGGATATCTGAAAAAAATTGCCTGTTCTAAAATCTGAAGATATTATATAAATGGATAACTGCTATTATATAATATAAACACTATTCACAAATATAGGAAGTGTGGAAAACAGCAGAAAAGAAGTAAAGGAATAGGAGGAAACTAGTATTAGTATGTGTCTGCAGTCTGGAATGAAGTGTAGATGTGGCATTCACAAGAATGTGAAAAGAATAAGAGGATTAAACTATACGAATTGGGAGATGTAGATGATCAGGAAAAGGGTGTTATTGGTTGGGGAAAATGAGGGAGAAGTTTTATTGCACTGAGAATAGATTGGAGTGCATTAATTCAAAGGGTGGTGAGGAAGAATAGCATGATTCCTTAATTTCCTTCCTTCCTTCAGCAACTTATCAGGGGTTTTACTCCTTAGCATTTGCAACATGGTGCTGTCAGGTGTCTTGCAGGATATGAATTCAATTGGAATTTATATTTGGGAAGCATTTACATATGATTTCCTTAAATAACATCTTGTTTAAAATTGATTTTGGAATTTATCGAAAGAAAATACATAATTTATTTATATTGGGAGTGATTCTCAAATATGCGATTGGTGCGTCAATGAGAAACTGTGATCATCAGAATGAAGTTTGATTGGGGAAGTTTAAAGACAGGGTCACTGAAGATTGTGATCCTAGGTCACAGGTGGAGGATCTTTTATTGAAGCTACTTGTACTGAAGTGGAATGATTTTAAATTCAATTGTTTGTTAGGAAAGCTATCATTAAAATGCACTTTGGTTTAATGGGAGACTATTTTATTTTTTAGAATAGAGCAGCGATGTTCTTTTTGTGTGGCTAGAATGGTGAATTTCCATATGTTCTTCACTGTTTGCTGGGAAGTTTTCATAAATGTGTTTGGTATTATGGGGAGACCCTATTCAAGCTGGATTTGCCTACTAGGTAACTTGTCTATGAATTTCAGCAATTGAATTATATCTGTACTTATGAATATGCACTCATATAGAAGTGTGTGTGTGTGCGTGTGTGCGTGTGTGCGTGTGTGTGTGTGTGTGTGTGTGTGTGTGTGTGTGTAACGAGGGGGGGATAGATAATAAGAATATTTCTACTGAAATGAATGCAATAATTACATATAGCCTTTAAAACCACTGTAAAGATACACACACACACACACACACACACACACATGCATGCAAGCACACACACACACACACACACACACACACACACACACACACACACACCAAATAAAACCGATTTTAAATTGTACACCAAAAATGTTGCATGCATCTTCATGTACAAATATTGTTTCATAGTCACAAATGTTAGAAAAAGCAGATTCATGCATAAAAGTTTATAGCGTAGAGAGAGTCAGTATTTCTACAGTTCATGCAGTGTGACAGACTAAACTGGGAGATGCTCAGAATTTGAGGTTGCTGTCACATGAGGATTATGACCAATAGCCTTCAACGTGTAGCAGCTGCTGTGTTATTTTGAAATGTAAAGCTAAGGGGATAAGGGGCCATGTGTAAAACAAGTTTTGGCCTAATGTTATTTCTTCATCTAATGTATTTTCACTTTTTTTTGTTTTGGCAAAAGGTAATTGATTGTTTTTTTAAATAAAGGTATTTTCATTTTTTTTCCATTTTGTTTGTGAAATTAAAATGCACTGACATTGATACCTCTCACAAAAAATCAGTATTTACTGGTGTTGCTGTATTATATTTTTAGTATATGAAAAATTGTAATGACCTTTCTTTTTAAAAATATGGTCTTAAATCATAAGAAAAACAGTCTATGATAATGCTAGCCTAATAACATAACATCTGCCATGGGGAAAAAAAACTTTAGTGATGGAATACTAAAAATAAACTAGAACAGCTAAGAAGGAAGTGGAAAAACTGTGCTCAATTACACTTGCTGAATGCAAGAATATATAGCTATCTGTCTACAGTTAAAAAAGCAGAACAATTTGAGTTTGAAACTGAAACTGCTCAAATCTATTTAATCTGGAATTTGAGCCAGGAAGAAAGTTTGCTGCTTTTAAAATGATGTAAGTGTAACATATCTGAAAGGAGATACAACAATCTGTTTTACCCTATATAAATTTAAGTGTTATCAAATACATCAGAATCATAAATACTTAGGAAATATTAAAGGGGGCAAATATGAACCACACTATGAACCAAGTTTCACTGAAAGTTATTGTACTGAGCTACATTTGATCAGTTAATGCTGGTTTGACAATTTTTTGGAAACCCTGTCCCCAAAAATGACATGCAGGGGGTAATAAGGAAGGTTAGTGAAGGTGGAGATAAAGTGTACCACAGACTGAGATCCACTTATAGGGAGTGTTCTGATAAACAGGGTTGCAATCATAACATTAGATGACTAGATAAAGTTTGCCTTAGTTCAGTGATCTAGCTAGAATTTTTAGAATTATATATCCATTTATACACAAAAGTATACCAATTTTATACCACTTTTCAAAATGTCAACTGCACACCAAATGTAGCAACTCCATCCTACAGGAAGTATGTTTGTGAGAAATCTATCTTTTTGGAACTGCCAATTCTGCTAAATGGTTTACTCTGTGACCGGGAAAAAATACAGAGCCGATGGAGAGTCCTATATTTGCATTCACATTCAAGATCCTCAAACTAAGCAAAACTTAAAAGTTGCGTGCCACAGCTTACTCACAGTAAGTCTGGCTGTGTCTGTGACTGGTTGTACCTAACTGAACAAACAAATATTTAGTGGAAACTATAGCCTAAGCATAAAGTAAAATATTATTCCATTGCAGAAATTGACTGATAATTGCAACTGTGGAATTTTTAGTACTTTCCGTAGAGCTGTAATGTACCTGTGTAAATGTGTGAATGATATGTGCATAAACTTGTCTGATAAAATGGTCTATGCATAATAAGAGAAGGTACATTTTGTGTAAGGATAGACAGGAAAAGCCATACCACAAAATCTTGCACCTATGCTAATTCTGCTTATCACCATTGGAAGCACCATCTTTATCCCCCATAGTCACCTAATCCAGTTCCTTATCATGATGTGTTGCTTGAAAGTTTGGAATTTTGAAACATGGACTTCCCAGACTGTCTCTGGAAATAGACTAAAAAACGTTTTAGCATTCATTACTGTGACATGATTTGGCCTCTGCCCTCCACTCTATGGAACCCTTTTGCGCCTTTCGTACCTCTGTACTAAAATGTTTGCTCCCAAGTCCGCATATCTTGGCAGTAAGAATAGTTACATCTCAAATATCAGAAATTTGGTCACAGAATCTCATGTGACAGACTTCTGAGGCTCAGATTATAGTATGACATTCCATCCTATCCACATTTTTTCATATACAGCACACACAAGCATATGAAGTTGACAGAAGAAGATTTATGCTTCATCAAATCTATCCAGCCTTTATAGCTAGTCCCAAAGCATCTAGCCAGTACATTTCCGATCACATACCTTCCTTCCTTTCTGTGTTACTTCTATATCCAGACTCCTCTGACATACCTTATGTCACCACCTCTAGCCCTGCATTCCAGGGCACTACTACTGCCTTTGTAAAGTAATATTTGCTTCATCCTTTTCTCTCTCTTGTTGTCACCAATATTTCATTCTTTCCTTTCTTTGCTCCTTGTTCAATTCATTCTTGTCAACTTGCAGTTGACAATGCATTGTTATGTCCTTTAGCTCAAATGGTTAAGCATAAATGGTTAAGCAATAGGCTGATATAAATAATGTTTGCCTATATTCATATCTACGTGTAGCCCATTTTTCACCAATAGGCCTATTGCCAGTGGTGTCCCACAGGATTCATTACTAGGACCTCTCCTGTTAAGAATATACTTCTCTGAAGTCAAAACAAATGTAAAGGACCTTTGGCTGACCAGATATGCTGATGACTGCAAGTGTGGTGCAATCATTGAATCCCTAAAAGATTTTCATGTCTACTTTTCCTTAGTAAGACCTTCTGTCAGTACTGTTAGAGCTATGTTCAAAGAAGTATCTCTGGAACAGTGGAAAGACTTCTCTGTGCCAACAAGGTCATACTTTGTATCATACTTTCCTCATCAGATAGTGGACACAGACTATGATAGGAGCATACTTTCTGGAAGCAAACTGTAACACTGTAGGCATCTTATGGTTATGCCTTCTTAAAATGGGTAGCTCTTTAAATTTTAACTCTTTAAATTTCTGCAGTCATGCATTTTTTTCTTCCTTTCCTCACTTTATCAGAATCTCTTCAGAGTTGCCAAAACTAATGCAATGTATTTTGTAGGATTGGCACAGTCATTTTCCTAGAATATGTCTGATTGCTTCAGGATGTAGGATGGCTAACCAAAAGGAAACATGCCTCTGCCAATCTAGATGTAGGAAACCAAAATAGAAAATAATCATTACTCTAACAGAACATATCTGGTAAAAAAATAATTTTCTCCTAGATCACTAAGACAATGCAGCTACTGTCTGGGATTTCATTGGTTGATAGTCTTTGCATGTGTGCCTTTAAATTCCTAGCAAACTAACCTCAGTATATAAATGATCCATGCCTATGTTTTAGAAATGTGTAGCTAATAATGTCAACTTGGGGGAGAATATTTTTTGTTTATGTCCAGCTATGACATAATTTATCTCTACTCTAAAGTTTTTATTACACTGTTTGTGACTTAACAAAATAGCATTAATGTAGAGTTACGCCTTAGCACTGTGGGCCACAATAATGGCATTAACACATTACATTGATGTAGAAAGTCAAAATTCTAGTACTGTGGGGCACAAAATCCTCAACTATTAATGTTTGTCTTCATTCTGTTAAATAAAAAAATACTGCATAGATACTTGTGACAAAGGGGGATACTGCCAGCACAGTTATCTGGAATTATGTAAATAATTATATGTCATTTGTGAATATCAACATGATCTATATAAGATACTTGTGTTACAGCTGTATTAAAACTGTATGTCATGTGTGTATCAAACTGGTCTGTACAGACATGTGTGTTAAAAGGGTATTTTATAAAGTGCCTGTGCTTAAAATGTAACCACAGTGTGCCCTGCTGGAAGAGAGCATAAATGTACATGCACGATTGTAGCTGTTTAAATGTATATATTTTAACAGTGGAAACTGGAATATAGGAGGTTAACTTCAGGAAAAAATAGCTGAAATTAAATGACTTTATAGGCTAGGCTGGAGACATAATATCTGTACTACAGAGATTTCTGTATTGTCCTTAGGGTGAAGTAATTACTAGTCTTGAAATGTGGAATAATGTAATTGTTTTATGACTTCCAGCATCAGCCAAAGATCTGAGGTCTATGTATTATCACAGGTAGATGCTAAATACTGCCAGATTCCACCAGTGGGCATTTCACTTGGGATAGAATCAGATGACAAGAAATTATGCCATTCTACAAGCTATCCCAGCAGTAATATTTCAGATATTAATTTGAGAAGTCTTTTAGTGAGACAGGTCATTCTGTATTCTGTCTTGGACCTGACAAGAACCATTCACCACAACATCTGCCTTGGTCTATTTAAGTAAGTTACTAGGGAATAGTAATTCTCTTAGATACAGTCAGGAAAATAGTAATGCTTAGTTTAGATATTTTTCTTTATTTGAGACTGTCTGCAATGTTGTTTTAAATATTTCTTGCGATTTTGAACTCTGATGTCATTGTGAATATATGTTTAGTATTGTCTTGTTCTTTTATTTATTATTAAATATATTTAAACCTTTCATTATGGCTGATCTGTGTAGAGATTTTCAAGTTTTGAGAGTACTTTCATATTTATTTGGTGGCACTGTGTGGGCTACTCCTAATAGTCTTGCTCTTGGTCAAACTACCATTTGTATTAATATTGATATTACACAGTAAAATTGGACACCCTTTGTTAAGGGCCCTAAAGTAGCGATAAAAGGAGTGACTGGTGGCAGTGATAACTACCTTATATTCTGGGCAGAAGGGGGCATAGCTAGTAAACCTGTTCCAGCCTTTCCCAGTTGTGCATGTGTAAATCAAACCTCAAAGAGTGTGTGTGTGCCAACTACTTGGGGAGAGACACGAATCACTGGTTGGACAGAGAGAGTGCTGAATGTCCAGGCTCATTCACTCAGCTGAGATCTCAATTCTATAAATGTGCCAGTGGGGAGTCTAATTGAGGGATCTGGAGAAAGGTAGAGGAACCAGCCACAGACTGACTCTGGTCTCTGTGTGCTCTTAAGAGAAATTGCTCTTGTGTACTTGTCATCCTCCCAGTGTATGTCCCCCACTGGTGCCAGTGGTGAGGATTGAGGCTCCTTGATTAATGGTCCAGTGGTGGGGCTTCATAATACTCATGCAAATATATTAGATCTATACATTTTTCTAGAAGCACTATTTATAAATAAGCTAAGTCTAAAATCACATGCCTTCAGCAAATGTATGTCTTAACATAAATGTCCGAAACCTTGGTTACCTTGCAAGACATCCACAACAGCCAAATTATAAACAAGCTTTTTTTTTCTGTCTGCGTTAAAACTACAGATTGTCTTTAATGCTCCTTTTAGCTTTCTTTATTGTACTGCCTGCTTATATCACCTCTTTTTTTTTGAAAAAGTAATAATGTAAATGTGATGATGTGAGATAGTGTCAGCTGTGCCAGAGAGAGTAGGGCAGTGCATGTGTAACATATGCCAGCATAGCTAGCTGGAGTTTTGTAAAGAATTATATGTCATTTGAATATTATACTGATTTGTGCAGTTGCTTATCTTAAAAGTGTATTTGTATAGTTGCTTGCATTAAAATGTATTAGCATTGGGTCCTGCTGGACAGAAAAGAAATACACATGTATGTCAGGCTGTATTGTTGTAACTCCTGAAATGTATATAATTTAACAGAGGATATTGGAAGGAAAGGGGTTAGGCTCAGCCTAGCTAACCTTAAGAAAATTAGCCCGAAATTTAATGACTTAATTTAGGCTATAAACATTTTATTTCACAGATCTGAATGTAGCCAGAGACACAATGTCTGTTTAAAGCCTTTCTGCATGAAGGGTGGAAGTGGTGGAATTGTTTTATAGCTTCCATACGCTGTATTAAGCCTTAGCAAAGTTCAGTGTGTGTATTGTGACACATTTGTGACAAATCGTGACTTAGTTTCTAGTGAGGGGGTACTGTAGGAACAACAGAGTCAGGTGAACAGATGAGATGTCATTCTTTAGCCAGCACTGAAATTGTATTTTGATACTAGTGAGAGATGTGACAGAAGCACCCACCACTCTGTTATTGGAACTGGCAACGAAGACACTCATCCATTCCATCATGCTTTGCTCTAGCAAGTAAGTAGGGAATAGTAATTCTTCTGCCAGTTATGAAAATATAGTGAGATTAGTTAAATACTGTTTTTCTGTATCTTTCTGAATCCTTCCATCTGCATTGTTTTTATATTTCCTGTGAATTGAATCTCTGATGTTTATTGTGAATAAATACTCATTATTGTCATATTTATTTTTTTATTAAATATATCTAAACATTTCATTATGGCTTTTCATTTAGAAAATATTTTAACATTTGAGAGCACTTGCGTTTATTAACTGGCACTGTGATTTCATGTTTCTGAAGGTCTTGTAGCTTGGAAATGCTACCATTTGTATAAATATTAATTTTACTAAGTAGAATTACATAACCTGGCATGAGCCTTAGAGTAGCTGGCTTTGGGGTGTTCTGGTGGCAGGGTGGAGGTGGCATAGTGGGTTAATCTGTTCTAGGCTTTCCCAGGTATGTGTATGTCAGCTACTTGGAACAGGGACACAGAAAACTGATTCCACACAGAGGGTGGTGAAGGACTTAGCTTGGGACACCCAGCTGAGGATTCAACTCTGAGGTAGTCAGTGTGGAGTCTTATTTGGGGCCTGGAGAGGAAGTCCATCCCCACGACTGACGTATGCATTTCCTGTGTGCTTTTAAGGGAAATTGTGCTCGGTTCAGTGAGATGTATCTGAAAATACTGCTTGTGTCTGTTTTTCTCTAAAAGTGAACACCCCACAGTGGTGACAGTGGTGAGGATTGAGGCCCCTTGATCACTGTTCCAGAGATGGGACATCACAATATTTATATCAGATATTAACATAGGCTGCATCTATACAGATTGGGTAAGAAACCTGTTGGTATGTTTAACATTAATAGAAGACAAATTGAAACAGAGATACACTGCACTGTCACAGATGGGATGCTTGGAGCAGAAGTCTGACAATGTAAAAGTGACTGAATGTGGACATGATGAATAGACTTTGCTGTAGGCATAGTTAGGGATAGGCTAGTATGATAATGTTGCTTATTGTGATATTTACCAACAATGTCAGTGTGGTCATGTAAGGTAATTTTTGTTGTACATGATACCAGTTTTACATTAAGACAGATTCCGAGAGTTAGTTCTGAAAAGCAAAGAATGACTATAATTCATGGGGATGCGTATGAATATTTTATTTTATTGTTGTGTGTATGTGCATGTATACATGTGCGTGTTTGCGACAAAGAGAAAGGAATGTAAAATTAGAGTTTGTATCATAGGCTCATAGTTTGCAATATATGAATAAAACAACAGATTGGTTTTGAACATGCAGACTGTAGATAAATATGCATGATTGTACATTTGGGACAGAGTCTGCATGTTTAATTACAGTGTATGGTGCACATTTTATATACTATGGATGTATATTGATTTTGTGTGTGTTTTTGGTGCTGTGTATAAAGTTAAAACAAACTACACATTTAAGAACTATATAGTACAGTATATTTTATCTATCAGAAATACTGTAACAAGTAATAGCCTTCTTGCTCATGTGAGAAGATGTGTAAGAGAAGCAGGAGAAGCCGTGAATATCCCATCCAAGGGTTGACTGATGTGGCATTAAATGAGGACAGCTTCTTGTAAAACGTAACATTCTTCAGAAGCTACTGGCTGAGGATAGCTCTTAATCCAAGATGGCCTATATTCAAAGATGTATGTCACCCCAGCTGGTATACATGGAGTTGATCAGGAAGTCTGAATATATATTGCTAATTTATTAGCGACACAGAGCTTCCCATTACTAAACTGAACACTGCTTCCTATAGTCAGATCTCACAGAATCCTGTCAGGAAGTGAAGTGAGTAACAGGATATTACAAGACTTCCAACAGATACTGCATAGTAGCCAAGATTTTCGTTCTGTCCTCTTCATCCTAGATATAAGTTATGTTCAGCTACATGTTGTCTGGCTCTCCAAACCCACACTCTTCAAAAATTCTTTGGGTTCTTCCATGTCATCTCTATCTTAAAATGTATAATTTTATTTCAGGAAACTCAAAATCAAGTTATTATCTTCTCACAGTACTACTTTGCTCTTCATTATATGGTTATGATAATCACAAAATGAAAAAGCTCCTTATATACCCTTCGAGGAAGCAATGACAACACTTCCTGTCAAAAAAGAAAAAACATTAATAAAATGAAAAATAAATGGTTATAAAGCATACAAAGAAAATATAGTCCACCTTAAACTGTACCAAGATGTCATGATACCAGTTGGGTAAAAAATAAAATGTTACCTTAGTATAATGAAGAGGATTTGTACTGTATGAAATAAAAATATGATTAGCACAATTAGACATTATGTCATGAAATTC
This sequence comes from Protopterus annectens, assembly GCF_019279795.1. Classification (NCBI taxonomy): domain Eukaryota; kingdom Metazoa; phylum Chordata; order Ceratodontiformes; family Protopteridae; genus Protopterus; species Protopterus annectens. Next base: position 431,419,980 of record NC_056749.1, read on the forward strand.
ACTAGAAAATTATTATAATACCAATAAATCATATTGGGGTTACAATGTGAAAACACATCTTTAAACCATCAACAATTAGGCTGAAATGAGAAAGTTGAAAAAACAAATGTTAGAAGAATACATTTAAAAAGATAAATCACATTTTGTCATTGAGCCCTGGTGAGAAAAGCCCACCAAGTTTGACTATCCATCTTTTCTCCTTTTTATTTAGAATGTCATGCCATCCTGTTTTAAATGCCCAATTTCCAATAATACTATCAATAATACAGAATGAAAATTTGGCAGTGGGATGCTTAATGGTGTGTCTGTATAGTGCGTTTGTTATCCTGCAATTTCTAATGTCACCCAAATGTTCTGATATCCTGATGCGAAATTGTCTGGATGTTTGACCAACATAAAAAGCCTGGCATGTACAGGTGGCTAGATAAATAATCCAGTCCGAACTGCAATTTCCAAAAAAATTTATGTCATATAACTGACCAGTATTTTTGCTTGTGAAACTTTTAGTTTTGAATATATAGCCACAAAAACTGCAATGGCCACAGGGGTATGTGCCAACTAGTTTGTCCCCTGTTAATGTTCTCTGTATGCAAGAGTTGTCCTCCATGACACTCCTTTTGTAATAAGAAAAATGGGAACCTAGTGTTTTACCCTTCCTGTATGAAAAGTAGCATCGTTCTCCTAAATATCCCTCCAAAAGGGGGTGAGAATTGAGTATGTTCCAATGTTTATTAATGATATTAATGAGATTGTGACTGTTTCTTCCATATGTAGTAACAAAGCTACATGTGTCTGGATTGTTGGATCTAACTTGTTTCTTATAGACTAGCAATGAATCCCTGGGTTTTTTGTTACTCCATTGTGCAGCAGAACTGATCGTATCCCAATGATATCCTCTGGCCAAAAATCTATTGGCTAAATCATCATGATGTGTATTCAAATCCTGTTCCGATGAACATATTCTTTTTATTCTCAGAAACTGAGATTTCGGAATGTTCTTAATAATGTGTTTTGGATGGAGACTGTTGGCATGTAGTAGGGTATTGTATTGTGGAAATTTTCGATGCACAGATGTCTTAAGTGTGTGATCAGTTTGTCGTTGTAAATGGACATCTAGAAAATGAATGTCATTCAGATCATATTCCACAGTAAATTCGGTCCCCCACATGTTTCCATTAAGATGTTTCATAAATTCTTGAAGGTAGTCGGGACTACCTTTCCACACAAGCCAACAGTCATCCAAATATCTCCTCCAGATGTCAATTTCCGGTAAATACACATTATGCAATTCATCATAAATGATGTGCTCTTCAATATAACCCATATACAGGTCTGCATAGATTGGTGCAAATGAGGCCCCCATGGCCGTGCCTTGTATTTGCCAGTAACAATCTTGCTGAAAATAAAATACATTTTTAGTCAGAACGTGTTCTGCCATACATACAAGTAGTGTGTTTAATCCAGGGGGATAAATATTGGCTTTGTTCAACCAAAAATCCAGAGCCATCTGTCCTGCCCAATGTGGAATGCTAGTATATAATGATTTAACATCCAAAGTGCATAAAAGCCAGCCGGGTTCAAGTTGTGATTCAGAGACTATTTGTAGGAATTCCGTGGTGTCTTGAATTCTAGCTCTGATACATGCTAATAGTGGTTTAAGTTTCTCAGTCAGGAACATAGATAAGGGTTCTGTCAGGGATCCAATGCCCGATACAATGGGTCTGCCCGGTGGTTTATTGATAGACTTATGAATTTTTGGCAGCAAATAAAGGTATTGTTTTGCTGGATCCTTGACCGTGAGATGTGTCTTCGTTTTTTCAGAAATTATGCCAGCATCTACTGCTTCCTGTAGAAAATCATTAATTTCTTGTTGGAAAGAGGGTGTGGGATCTGTACTCATTTTCATGTAGTGATGATGGTTCGACAATTGTCCATTTCCCTCATCCCTATAATAATCGGCGTCCATGACAACAACCGCACCCCCTTTGTCAGCAGAGAGTATAATGATATCTTTGTTGTTTTTGAGTCTGGTGAGGGCAAGTTGTTCCTTGTAAGATATGTTATTTCTAATATTATCAGAACTGTTTGAATAAAAATGTAAATCTTTAATTACAGCCTGCTGAAACACTGCAACATATTTATCCATGGGGGGATTAAATGTGGATTTGTGAAATCTAAAGTCTGTAGATCTTTGAGAGAGATTAGAGTTATCCTGTTGTTTGAAAAATAAGTTAAGATTAATTTTTCTACAAAACTCTAAAATGTCAGATACATGTGAACTTTCGTCAATAAAGAAACAAGGAATAAAACCCAGACCTTTATTAAGTAGAGAATATTCATCAGATGACAAAGTGTACTTTGAAATGTTTAACACATTTTTAGCAGATTGAGCTATTTCACCACTGACTTGAAAAGTTCCTCTAGACTTTTGACCCCAATGCTTTCTCCCTCCCCTGTGTTTCCTGCCGCTAAAGGGCTAACCATGGTTCTACCTCTTTTAATATGTGGTGATTCACCAGTGCTGGTTGATTCATTGTCTGTTGTAGAGGACTCCTCACCAAGAGTATTGCTGGAAGATCCTGATTTTTTAAGAATTGATCTCGGTCTCTTTTTACGCACAAAAGTGAAATTTTTGGTGCCTTGGGCGAATCTCACACCCCTCTGAGATTCAAATTGTCTACCCCTGCTGTAGTCTTCTTTATCTCTAGCAAATTTATGGAGTTTTTTAGTTTTGAGATTATTCTCTAATATAGATAATTCCTTGGATAGTTTGTTCAGACAATTTTGAAATAGTGAATGATTTTCAAATTGTTTTAAATTATTATATGTTTTTTCAACATCCAAGGTATTGGCATTGACTGTCCTTTCATAGAAGGAAGCTAATATATTAACCAGTGCCATAGCGGCTTCTTGCTGTGCTACTTGCCAATCCCTGATTAAAAGGTTATCCGGTGCACCTACTAGTGGCTGAATCTTAGATCTCAATCCTCTTGGTCAAATATTTTGAGCCTGATATGCCTTAAAAATCTTATGGTGCCAAATGTTGGTTCTTAAGGTTTTAATTTGTTTACCTAGCTGATTAAATTCAGAAACACAACCGTCAACTGGATCCGATATGGGTAAATCGGTGGTATTCGAGGAACTAGTACCAATACCGAATACCTGTAGGTCATCCTTATCAGCACATAGGCTAGATAGTAATTTCCCAAGATCCATGACTATTAGTTGTTAAGCAAAAAATTCGCTAGGTAAAAAAGACGATTCAAATCACAAGGAAGGAGAAAAATGTCTGAACAAACTACCAAATCACTATTAATAATACTTGACAAATGTCAAAAAATGTGCTAAATGCAATAGAGATTCACCCATGGGTACCAGAAATACTGAGAGGAATAAATGAGGTCCAATAATTAAAAAATCAGGAATACACACTTAGTGAGATGCAAATGAAACATATATGTGGTTTAAAAAACAGGGGTTGAATAATAATACTGAATCAAGAGATTCATAAAGAAAATGATAATGTGGAGATCTCAAAAAGTCTGAGAAAAAAGTGGACCCTATGTCAAAATAGTTTTCTCTTATTGAGGTTGAAAAGATGTACAAAATGAAGAATTTTTCTTCATGACCTATAATATGCTGTCCTCACTGTATCAAAAGTCAAAAATAAATTCCATATGGATATAAACAGTAATTGAGATGCTTGTGTGGTTAAAATAGATCCATAGGGATGATGTTGTAAACCCTGTCCAAATAACACCCTACTTCAAAAGTTATAGCATGTTCTTGCTAATGTTTTTGTAATGATACTTCATGCATATAGGCACACAAGTTTAAATAAAAATGCTCAACTTCATAGTCATAAATACACCTATATATAATATTAGTCAGAACACAACTAATGTAAAAATATAGGAAAATGGTAAACTTCCTAGAGCTGTAGCACTTTAAATATGAAACAACATAATTCAAAAGATAGCCAAAAATTGTGGTTATCTATGTAGTATTCATAAAAAATGCATACACAGTCTAAATAGGTGCTGTTATTAAGCATAAGTTAGTACACTATCTCAATATTGCTGTTTTGAGGATAGCAAATGCCCAAGGCCAAAAACTGAGGTTGTATATTCTCCAATTTGACCCGTAATTAAAATTATATGTGATAGTTATATAAAATGATAATAACATATAACCATATAACCATGTAACCATGAGAAAGTAACCACAGCAGTAATATAAGATATATAAATGACAGTTGGGAGAGTCCACCATTCATATATCAAACAAGTCCAAATATATTGTTTTCTGTTGTATTGTTATCAATAACAAAATCAAAATGAAGCAAAGTCCTGAAAACTGTAACCACAATCGGAGAAGAATGACCAAAAAAATGAAAACGATGGTTCCCATATGAGCATCACATCACCTTGCATTGAAACGTTAACTTTCCATTTTCACATAAACGTAAAAAGCACCTCCATAAAGAAAATGAACAGTTTACACTCAAAAAATGATTGGTGGTATTCTTATGAATGCGAAAGCTGAACTGAGATTCCCCAAAGGAAAAATAAAATGTCCATTCATACAGTTATTGACTGTGTACGTTATTCCAGCGTAGTAATGCACATGGAACCAAAAATAGTCTCACCACAACTGACAGGAATGGTAATATAAGGCCCAAACTTCTCCTTATGATGTTAGTAATCACAAACCAAACAATTCCCATCAATATAATACGTCATAACACAGAACTGACTCACTAGATGTGAAAAAGATGGATGCGTGAGCCCAAGGTGCTTCCACTTGTAGAGCAAGTAAAAAAATAGAGTTATAGCATGAAGCGATATCCAAATAGTGTATTTGGATGTAAAAAAACAGTCTCACCAAATCCCACCAAGCTTAGGTAAGATGGATGCCTAAGTCCCAAAAGACACGCTCTAATGTTGGTATCCAAGTGTAAACAACAACATAAATATAGGCATATAAGTATAGTATATAGTTGTAGCATGAAGCGATATCCAAATGGTATATTAAATGTAAAAAAACACAGTCTCACCAAATCCCACCAAGCTTAGGTAAGATGGATGCGTAAGCCCCAATAAACGCTCTGATAATGGTATCCAAGTGCGAACAGTAACATAAATGTAGGTCCCAACTGATAATCCAATCATTTGTAGGTCTTGACGCTTAATGTAAAAAGTCTAAAAATTGGGTTTGAAAAGTACCTTGTGGTAGACAAGCAAAAAAATATAAATGCAAAAGGGTATGAATCTCGAAGCAATGTAAATGCCAACTGTCAGTGAGGAGCCCTCCTCAACAGACAAGGAAACATACAAAATGGCGCTGATAAAGGTGGAACCACTCGAACGCCAACAGCCAGCAAAGCAAGAAGTATTTAGTTTGAGATGAAGCTAGCAGGTACGGCTGGTGCCCGGCAACCAAGCTTATGTGACCAATAGAAAAAATAAAGCCAGCACCACGAATGGATCCAATGAATGTAGTTTATTGCACTGAAACTAGACCGGTTTCAGCTATTAAGCTTTCCTCAGTAGTTACAATCACAAAATGAAAAAGCTCTTTATATACCCTTCAAGGAAGCAATGACATCACTTCCTGTCAAAAAAGAAAAAACATTAATAAAATGAAAAATAAATGGTTATAAAGCATACAAAGAAAATATAGTCCACCTTAAACTGTACCAAGATGTCATGATACCAGTTGGGTAAAAAATAAAATGTTACCTTAGTATAATGAAGAGGATTTGTACTGTATGAAATAAAAATATGATTAGCACAATTAGACATTATTTCATGAAATTCACTAGAAAATTATTATAATACCAATAAATCATATTGGGGTTACAATGTGAAAACACATCTTTAAACCATCAACAATTAGGCTGAAATGAGAAAGTTGAAAAAACAAATGTTAGAAGAATACATTTAAAAAGATAAATCACATTTTGTCATTGAGCCCTGGTGAGAAAAGCCCACCAAGTTTGACTATCCATCTTTTCTCCTTTTTATTTAGAATGTCATGCCATCCTGTTTTAAATGCCCGATTTCCAATAATATTATCAATAATACAGAATGAAAATTTGGCAGTGGGATGCTTAATGGTGTGTCTGTATAGTGCGTTTGTTATCCTGCAATTTCTAATGTCACCCAAATGTTCTGATATCCTGATGCGAAATTGTCTGGATGTTTGACCAACATAAAAAGCCTGGCATGTACAGGTGGCTAGATAAATAATCCAGTCCGAACTGCAATTTCCAAAAAAATTTATGTCATATAACTGACCAGTATTTTTGCTTGTGAAACTTTTAGTTTTGAATATATAGCCACAAAAACTGCAATGGCCACAGGGGTATGTGCCAACTAGTTTGTCCCCTGTTAATGTTCTCTGCATGCAAGAGTTGTCCTCCATGACACTCCTTTTGTAATAAGAAAAATGGGAACCTAGTGTTTTACCCTTCCTGTATGAAAAGTAGCATCGTTCTCCTAAATATCCATCCAAAAGAGGGTGAGAATTGAGTATGTTCCAATGTTTATTAATGAGATTGTGACTGTTTCTTCCATATGTAGTAACAAATCTACATGTGTCTGGATTTTTGGATCTGACTTGTTTCTTATATACTAGCAATGAATTCCTGGGTTTGTTGTTACTCCATTGTGCAGCAGAACTGATCGTATCCCAATGATATCCTCTGGCCAAAAATCTATTGGCTAAATCATCATGATGTGTATTCAAATCCTGTTCCGATGAACATATTCTTTTTATTCTCAGAAACTGAGATTTCGGAATGTTCTTAATAATGTGTTTTGGATGGGGACTGTTGGCATGTAGTAGGGTATTGTATTGTGGAAATTTTCGATGCACAGATGTCTTAAGTGTGTGATCAGTTTGTCGTTGTAAATGGACATCTAGAAAATGAATGTCATTCAGATCATATTCCACAGTAAATTTGGTCCCCCACGTGTTTCCATTAAGATGTTCCATAAATTCTTGAAGGTAGTCGGGACCACCTTTCCACACAAGCCAACAGTCATCCAAATATCTCCTCCAGATGTCAATTTCCGGTAAATACACATTATGCAATTCATCATAAATGATGTGCTCTTCAATATAACCCATATACAGGTCTGCATAGATTGGTGCAAATGAGGCCCCCATGGCCGTGCCTTGTATTTGCCAGTAACAATCTTGCTGGAAATAAAATACATTTTTAGTCAGAACATGTTCTGCCATACATACAAGTAGTGTGTTTAATCCAGGGGGATAAATATTGGCTTTGTTCAACCAAAAATCCAGAGCCATCAGTCCTGCCCAATGTGGAATGCTAGTATATAATGATTTAACATCCAAAGTGCCTAAAAGCCAGCCGGGTTGAAGTTGTGATTCAGAGACTATTTGTAGGAATTCCGTGATGTCTTGAATTCTAGCTCTGATACATGCTAATAGTGGTTTAAGTTTCTCAGTCAGGAACATAGATAAGGGTTCTGTCAGGGATCCAATGCCCGATACAATGGGTCTGCCCGGTGGTTTATTGCTAGACTTATGAATTTTTGGCAGCAAATAAAGGTATTGTTTTGCTGGATCCTTGACCGTGAGATGTGTCTTAGTTTTTTCAGAAATTATGCCAGCATCTACTGCTTCCTGTAGAAAATCATTAATTTCTTGTTGGAAAGAGGCTGTGGGATCGTACTCATTTTCATGTAGTGATGATGGTTGGACAATTGTCCATTTCCCTCATCCCGATAATAATCGGCGTCCATGGCAACAACCGCACCCCCTTTGTCAGCAGAGGGTATAACGATATCTTTGTTGTTTTTGAGTCTGGTGAGGGCAAGTTGTTCCTTGTAAGATATGTTATTTCTAATATTATCAGAACTGTTTGAATAAAAATGTAAATCTTTAATTACAGCCTGCTGAAACACTGCAACATATTTATCCATGGGGGGATTAAATGCGGATTTGTGAAATCTAAAGTCTGTAGATCTTTGAGAGAGATTAGAGTTATCCTGTTGTTTGAAAAATAAGTTAAGATTAATTTTTCTACAAAACTCTAAAATGTCAGATACATGTGAACTTTCGTCAATAAAGAAACTAGGAATAAAACCCAGACCTTTATTAAGTAGAGAATATTCATCAGATGACAAAGTGTACTTTGAAATGTTTAACACATTTTTAGCAGATTGAGCTATTTCACCACTGACTTGAAAAGTTCCTCTAGACTTTTGACCCCAATGCTTTCTCCCTCCCCTGTGTTTCCTGCCCCTAAAGGGCTAACCATGGTTCTACCTCTTTTAATATGTGGTGATTCACCAGTGCTGGTTGATTCATTGTCTGTTGTGGAGGACTCCTCACCAAGAGTATTGCTGGACGATCCTGATTTTTTAAGAATTGATCTCGGTCTCTTTTTACGCACAAAAGTGAAATTTTTGGTGCCTTGGGCGAATCTCACACCCCTCTGAGATTCAAATTGTCTACCCCTGCTGTAGTCTTCTTTATCTCTAGCAAATTTATGGAGTTTTTTAGTTTTGAGATTATTCTCTAATATAGATAATTCCTTGGATAGTTTGTTCAGACAATTTTGAAATAGTGAATGATTTTCAAATTGTTTTAAATTATTACATGTCTTTTCAACATCCAAGGTATTGGCATTGACTGTCCTTTCATAGAAGGAAGCTAATATATTAACCAGTGCCATAGCGGCTTCTTGCTGTGCTACTTGCCAATCCCTGATTAAAAGGTCATCCGGTGCACCTACTAGTGGCTGAATCTTTGATCTCAATCCTCTTGGTGAAATATTTTGAGCCTGATATTCCTTAAAAAGCTTATGGTTCCAAATGTTGGTTCTTAAGGTTTCAATTTGTTTACCTAGCTGATTAAATTCTGAAACACAACCGTCAACTGGATCCGATATGGGTAAATCGGTGGTATTCGAGGAACTAGTACCAATACCGAATACCTGTACGTCATCCTTATCAGCACATAGGCTAGATAGTAATTTCCCAAGATCCATGACTATTAGTTGTTAAGCAAAACATTCGCTAGGTAAAAAAGACGATTCAAATCACAAGGAAGGAGAAAAATGTCTGAACAAACTACCAAATCACTATTAATAATACTTGACAAATGTCAAACAATGTGCTAAATGCAATAGAGATTCACCCATGGGTACCAGAAATACTGAGAGGAATAAATGAGGTCCAATAATTAAAAAATCAGGAATACACACTTAGTGAGATGCAAATGAAACATATATGTGGTTTCAAAAACAGGGGTTGAATAATAATACTGAATCAAGAGATTCATAAAGAAAATGATAATGTGGAGATCTCAAAAAGTTTGAGACAAAAGTGGACCCTATGTCAAAATAGTTTTCTCTTATTGAGGTTGAAAAGATGTACAAAATGAAGAATTTTTCTTCATGACTTATAATATGCTGTCCTCACTGTATCAAAAGTCAAAAATAAATTCCATATGGATATAAACAGTAATTGAGATGCTTGTGTGGTTAAAATAGATCCATAGGGATGATGTTGTAAACCCTGTCCAAATAACACCCTACTTCAAAAGTTATAGCATGTTCTTGCTAATGTTTTTGTAATAATACTTCATGCATATAGGCACACAAGTTTAAATAAAAATGCTCAACTTCGTAGTCGTAAATACACCTATATATAATATTAGTCAGAACACAACTAATGTAAAAATATAGGAAAATGGTAAACTTCCTAGAGCTGTAGCACTTTAAATATGAAACAACATAATTCAAAAGATAGCCAAAAAATTGTGGTTATCTATGTAGTATTCATAAAAAATGCATACACAGTCTAAATAGGTGCTGTTATTAAGCATAAGTTAGTACACTATCTCAATATTGCTGTTTTGAGGATAGCAAATGCCCAAGGCCAAAAACTGAGGTTGTATATTCTCCAATTTGACCTGTAATTAAAATTATATGTGATAGTTATATAAAATGATAATAACATATAACCATATAACCATGTAACCATGAGAAAGTAACCACAGCAGTAATATAAGAAATATAAATGACAGTTGGGAGAGTCCACCATTCATATATCAAACAAGTCCAAATATATTGTTTTCTGTTGTATTGTTATCAATAACAAAATCAAAATGAAGCAAAGTCCTGAAAACTGTAACCACAATTGGACAAGAATGACCAAAAAAACGAAAACGATGGTTCCCATATGAGCATCACATCACCTTGCGTTCAAACGTTAACTTTCCATTTTCACATAAACGTAAAAATCACCTCCATAAAGAAAATGAACAGTTTACACTCAAAAAATGGTTGGTGGTATTCTTATGAATGCGAAAGCTGAACTGAGATTCCCCAAAGGAAAAATAAAATGTCCATTCATACAGTTATTGACTGTGTACGTTATTCCAGCGTAGTAATGCACATGGAACCAAAAGTAGTCTCACCACAACTGACAGGAATGGTAATATAAGGCCCAAACTTTTCCTTATGATGTTAGTAATCACAAACCAAACAATTTCCATCAATATAATACGTCATAACACAGAACTGACTCACTAGATGTGAAAAAGATGGATGCGTGAGCCCAAGGTGCTTCCACTTGTAGAGCCAGTCAAAAAATAGAGTTATAGCATGAAGCGATATCCAAATAGTGTATTTGGATGTAAAAAAACAGTCTCACTAAAAAAAACAAATGGGATTAACATGGCTAGGTTTGTAAAAGTTGTAGGGCTGCTAGCCTAGTAACCTCCTATGAACCTATGAACCTATGATGCAAAGTCCTATGAGGAAATGCAAGCAGTCTGTCACTTTTAGGAATAAATGAAAATCTATATTATGATTCATGCATGGTAGGAAAATACTCCATAATTAGTGTAATATAGATATCTTGAAAAAATGAAATGTTATACATTTATCTATCTGTATATCTATATATATATATATATATATATATATATATATATATATATATATATATATATATATATATATATATCTATATATATATATATATATATATATAGAGAGAGAGAGAGAGAGAGTTTAACAAAATATGTATATGCCTTTAAATATGCTATGGATTGGTAAGTTCATTCAGTACCTTTATTTATTTATTTAAGATTTGTTAATCAGGTAGGTGGACTTATCAAACGACCCTTTTCAGTGATGGCCAAGGCTCTGAGATCACACAAAATGGGGGAAGAGAATATTTGTGTTTAAAAAAAAACAGACGTTAACCAAACACACTGTTGACCTAAGCATCTGCATCTACATATATATATATATATATATATATATATATATATATATACACACACATACACATACACACACACACACACACACACACACACACACACACACACACACACACACACACACACACACACACACACACACGCACACGCACATACCATACTGCTCATCCTCTTAGCACAAAAAGTCTGGACAAATCCAAAAATAGTGAGAAATTTTAAATATTGATCTTATAAACTTAAAAAGGTTGCTAGAATAAAAAATATATTAAAAAAAATCAAGTTTCTATGTAGGGGTACAAGATCCCTCATGCCCCCATACTCCCACCAATTTAAATATGCCAACTCTGAGAATATACTACGCTGGAGAAAGGGCAGACTCAAACTACCCACAATGACTGGCAACTATCATGAAATCCGGTCTGGTATTCTGAACATTTGAACAAACAGAATTCAGTATTCCAAATGTTCAATCAAAAGGCCATCTATCTGTCCGTATATCTATCTATCTATATATATATATATATATATATATATATATATATATATATATATATATGGGTCTACTTTGTTTCATTGAAAGCTCATTTCACTGAATTTGAATTCACCCTGACCAAATCGCTGAAAGCTCAAGTTACTGAAAACTCATTTCACCGAATCTCAGTTCACTGAAGTGAAGTACTGGCAATGTGTACAGTAATGTAAGGCAAGTAAAAGGCATATGCCCTTTTTAGTGCAATCCTGGAGTTAGTATATATAGTTAGGGGGGTGTAGGGGGCCACAGCCACCCACATTGGGGGGTGTGGTGGGCGTAGCCCCCTCCTAATTTGATTATATATTATATTTCACCGAAGGCTTCAAAACTACATTTTAAACTATAGACATGCATACTTACAATACCATGACTACCTATTTGCAGAAGACAATATAAACCCAAACTAAATGGGGGCTACACTCCCCATACCCTGCATTATGGGGGGCTGTGCCCCCCACACCCCCCATCTATATATACTAATGCAGGAACAAAGATGAGACGTACCACCAAGGCTGTTGTGAGACGAACATGTCACGTTAAAAAACAAATCCTTTAATATAAACAATAAAAAGTAGCATAAAACAAAATTCTAGGGTGGATAAGCACTTTTGGTAAAAACCTTCTTCAGATAGAATCAATCTTGAGGTCAGCCATGTAGTATGACCCAAACCTCTATTTGTATATAAAAAATAAAAAGAGTCTAAAAAGAATGTTGTGTTATTCAAGGCCTACAAGAAACAGTATACATGGAGGCATAGCCTATGGCACTTATCCATGTTTGAATTGTAATTGGTGTAAATATCTGAATAGTAGTGTGGCTTTTACACACCCTGATACAGGGAAACATCTTGAATTTAGAATTGTAGCCAATTGCAATACATGTCACTTAGTATACTTAGCCATTTGTCAACAATGTTGTTCTTTTTACATATGACACTGTTGCTCTTTTTACATAGGCAAGACAGACAGGTGGCTATGTGACCGTATTATGGAACGTTTGTATACTATTAACAATTCTGTATGTAAAAATGTTTGGCAAAGCACGTCATAACTAATGGTAACACACATGAATTCACATTTATGGTTATAGAGATTATTCTTTAAGACAACAGAGAGAGTGACTTAAGAAATAAAGTAGAAACCTATGAGCTTAATTTGATTATTAGGAAGAGGGCTAATAAGGGCAAAGGACTTACTGACAAGATTTGTATAAAGCCGGTATTTAAGAATAGCCCCTTGCCTAAATGACATAAGCCCATGGAAATATTTCATGCATATTTTTTGACTTAGTAATGCCTGTTTTATATATATATTATTTATATATAACTTTTTTATGTTTATTTTGATGTACAATAGGATAGGTTTATGTGATTTTAGATAATGAGATATGTTTTTGATATATATTATCATATTTTTATATACATTTTCTTTGCTGCTGTTGCTATTGCTATATATGTTTTTGATGTAGTTTTGCTTTTAGAAGAAGATTTGGTGACATCATTTATAAATTGAATAATTGTATTAGAGCTTCTATTGGTCAAAATTTCTTTTAAAAAGGTATTGTATTAACAGGATATTGTCTGATGAAGCAGTTTTAAAGATCTGTGAAAGTGCTCACATAATAAATGTTTCCTTGCTTTTTCTTTGATTTTCTGGACATATTTTTGATGTACTTGTCCTGTCTTGGGTTGGTTCAACATTTCTTTATTGTATACTTATTTTTAAATGTTGACTTATTTATTATTAAGCTGTAAATACACTAGGCAGCATATAATCTATGAGGTTTAAAGTTATTTTAACTATCAATGCATTTTAAATTTAGCTTGCATTTGCAGGCACACAAGTGTGAAATGCACTGCATTTGGGCTACAAAAGCTTGTCTGATAATGCAAATGAATAAGGCTATGAACTGTTAAAGAGCTGCTCCTTGTAGTGCAGGGTTTGTTAGTACAGGATTTGATTCCCTCAGCATTCATTTGTTTTCATATGACTCTGACCAAGTTGCTTCACCAGGCACTACTCTTGGGCTGTTCCTTAAAAGGAACACTTGTGACCAGTGGGTTGTCACAGGCTGTTGACAAATGCATTATACATGTCTTTTGAATTCTTGCCCCTTTCATATAGCCACTAATTATTGTTTCACTATATGCTATTTGATAGTGACTTGCAAAAGATCTGTTTTTGTTGAATGGGTTGCTTGACACATTTTCAGTACATGCAGGCTTCAAGGGATGGAAAGTTCATTGTTTCACATGCTAAGTCTATTTTCAATGTTAGAATGCTTTGTTTTATATAGAAAATGGATGTTAGTGCTGTTCATGTTAAATTTGAAATAAAAGTGTTCAATGAATTTCAAATCTGTCATAATTGTAAAAGTAAAGAAAACAGTAAGCACAGTGAAAGGTTTGAACAGTGATTTTTGGTAATTGGGATAGACAACCAGATAATGGTATATTGGTCTGGCTGCTGGGGACCCATTTTATTGCTCTTCATAGGATCCCATGTGACCATGATCCAGCTTTGCTGACTATGTAGGCATATGCTGTAACAATACAGCATTAATAACCATTCAGATAGGTCAAACCTGTACTGAGTGATATCAGAGGGATATTTTTATTTATTTATTTATTTATTTATATTTGTTAACTAGGGTAGAGCACTGATCTTCATGGACCTTTTTCAGACTTGGCCCGTGAGCACTGTCTGGTTAAGTAACTTGTTCAGAGTCACACAGTTAGGCAATAGAAGCTGAGGGAATCATACCCTGGACCACTGAATTACAGCAAACAGTTCATTAACAGCTCCTTAATCCTCTGCATGAATTGCCAAGTAAGATATTCTTAATAACAGGGAAGAAAGACATAGTGAGGTCAAAATGAGATGTAGGTGCCCTGAAAGCATTTAAACCCCACTAAAAAAACAATATGCTATATGCAGGAATATTCCTAAGTTTTGTATAACTTGTGGATTGTTGAACAAAAGCCGCTGCAGCATCTATATTGTATTTAATTGTTTTGCTTTATTCATTTTACTAAAGAATTAATTAATTCATTAATTGGCCTGTATTTTGTAATGTAGTCTGAACATATTGAATTTTGGTAATATATTTTTCCAGTACCTTCTTTACTGATACCAGCAACTGCAAAAGGATTTGAAGATGTCAGGTTATATAGTCTGCATTACTTGAAGCAGTCAAAACTGTATGATCTTCATCAACTGTTATGCAGTCATTGTTGCATATAACTGTGATATAGTCTTCTCTGCAATATCAGATTATAGAGAATTTCTGTATTTAGTTAAAACAGTTACTCTCTCTGGCAATTAGTGCAGAGGACTAAAGCTGTGACTTGTTAATGAGCCACTTCCTATGTCAAGTGTGCAAGGTTTGAAACTTTCCACATTCATTTAGGTATTGGGTGGCCCTGAGCAAGTCTTTTAACCAGCCAGTACCGTGGGACATTTGGGAATTTGGTTTAGGCTCCTTAATGATCTCCTAGACTGTATACCTAATAACTAACTATGAACTTGTAGTTGTTTCTGACAGCCATTCCCTAATGCGTAGCTGATCTAGTTCATAAAACCTCAAGGAAATATCAGCACATCAGTTTCTAATGCAACATAGGCCATGTGTTCTTCAAATACAGCAGACACTGAATTTGTAGACGAGTATGAATATTGATGGATTATAATGACAGCAATTTGAGTGGCCTTTTATGATTAAAATGTTCAGAACAGGGAACCTTTGTCATTATTGACTAAAACATTGTGTTTTACTGCTTCCTGGAAAAAATGTTCAAAACTACAAATTTAAATCACATTCTAACAAATGTTGCTGAATTAAACAAGTTTGCAGTTATTAATACAGCCAGCTATCTTTCTTTTTTAGAGAAATGGGTACAAGTTACCAGAAGCAATGTCTTAATTTAAAGAAACACCACTCTTTTCACAATAGACTCAACATTTCTACAATTGTTACTTACCCAACTATTTGCACGTATGTGGGTCACTTGTACATTTACATATGGTGAGAACCCACATGCTATGCTATCATATCTCTCTATGTCTATACATATATATATATATATATATATATATATATATATATATATATATATATAGATAGAGAGAGAGAGAGAGAGATATGTGTGTGTGTGTGTGTGTGTGTGTGTGTGTGTGTGTGTACATGTGTGTTTGAGAGGTATTGGAGAGCATAGTGTACAACTCAGAGGTACATGTTTTCCATGTTAGAAATATATACTTCCTGAAAATTATTCTTGTTGTCTGCACATTAAGCTTTACCAGTACTTTATCATTCACCAAAAGGCTGTTAAAACCTTTATCATACAGGTTGTTTTGCATCAGTCAGTATAACAGAAATGTACCCTAATCCTAGATGTAAATATTGAATGTAATAGTAAAGGTGTAATAACTCACTATAACAATGTGTGATCCACAAACACATTCTTAATTGGGCCAAATTTGCTATTTTCCAAGGGGGGACACATGATATCTGAAATTGCATACTATGAAGGAGGAGATTATATTAAACAAACTGACCATATGTGATGTAGGATTTACCCATAACTCTGATGTTTACCCATGAATGTAAAACTTTTGAAGGTAAATATCACTGGCAGTTGGTTAATGTAGCATTGCCAATTATCTACAGCTGGTTATTAGTAATATAAAATGACAATTATTAAAGGACATGTTTTTTTTTTACCTTTTTAAACATGCCTTTTGTTTCATGTTTCTATGTTTGTGTCAAAGATGTAGGAAGGGTGGGATGAAGGGCAGGCTGCCGTGGGCACAAGCTGTTAGGAGCACAGTAAGCACTGGAGAAGACTTGGTTCCCATCTTCATTCTGGTGGGGGGGTGCTGCAAATTGGAGCATTGTTCAAGTTGCCAACAAACCCTGCTACAGCTCTGGTAAGTATCATTTTCTGAACAAGGTTTCAGAAGAGATTTCTCTCTGTTTATTGCAAATGCTCATTGTGATGACCCATCAATGGACCAGTAATCAAGGAGCCTCAATCAGCAAAACTGGCAACAGTGGGGAACATTCACTGAGATGATAAGTACACACACAGTGTTTAGGTGCTTAACCCACAGTGCTTCCACAGACAAGCCAGCAGGTCTGACATGAAACTGGCACCTCTGTCAGTCAGTATTTCTTTTGGGAAACCTACCCTGCTAAAAATCTGTAACAAAGCATTTGCCACCTTTTCTGCCTCAATGGAGGACAGAGCCACTGCCTCTGGGTATCTGGTAGCGTAATCTACTACCACAAGGATATACTTATTTCCTCTAAAACTTGGGGTACTCAAGGGTCCCACATAGCTACCCTCTGAAATGGCTCCTCAATCACAGGAAAAGGCACCAAAGGAGCTTTGACCTTGTGTCCTGCCTTTTATACCTTTTGACACTGCTCACAGGTCCTGCAGTACCCTGTTATCCCAGGCCAATACAAGTTCTGCATAGTAAGTCTCTTGGTCTGCTTTATGCCCATATGACCTGCAAAGGGAATGTCATGTGTTGTGTAGAAATGACAGAGGATAGGCTCTGGGCACTACCAACTACTGCATTACCTCACCCTCTAGCCCTCCCTCAGGGGTCCACTCTCTATACCGTAACCCTTTGTCCCAGTATACAGATTCCCCTTTTCCTTGAGTATCAGGCACCTCCCTGGCTACCTCCCTCAAGCTTTATAATGTAGGGTGTAAGAGCTGAGCCTGTCTCAATTCTCGCTTTGTAATAATTCCCAGCTCCTCTTCCACAGGAAGTCTGGTATCCTCTGTCAGTGGTGCCTCAATATCAGCCTGGGTACTACTACCCACTTCTACCCTTGCAGTCACTCTGTCCAAGGGAACATCAGTACCCATCAGCAGCTGTGTCTCACCTTCAGTCTCACTGCTACAGGGTAGCTCCCTCTCTGAAGTAACCACCTCTCCAGTCCTGGCTTCAAGTGTGCAGTCTGTCTGGGTCCCCTCCAGGCTACCAGACCCATATGCCTGTCTCCAAGCCTGACTGCACATCACTGCATGCATACAAGGTACTGTATTATCAGAATCATTCCCTATCATGACATCTGCAGGGATATCCTCAAACACACCTACTGGCTTGCTTCCTTTTCCACCCTCCCAGGTAAGGTGAACCCTAGCCAAAAGTATTTGGAATGGGGTCCCTCCTAAAGATCTGACTGGAGTAGACTGCCAAAGTAAGCAGTGCTCCTCTTTAACCATTTCAGGCTTCACAATGGTTAAGTCAGAGGCTGTGACTCTCTTAGCAGTGGCCTGTTTCCCATCTACTAAGACAGGATATAACCTCTTGTTGTAATTTGTTACCCTTTTTGTCTCCAGACAATTTACCACTAGCATTATGTCATTCCCACTTGCTGGATCCACCATCTTTTGCTCCCCACCTTGCCTCTGTGGTCTTCTATATGCTACATGGCCCCCACTGGTTACATTACATTTAAAACATTTAACCCTTGATCCTGGCCATGTATCTGAACTAGTGGCTTCCAGTGTTACCGGTGGACTCTGCTGAGGCAGTTTAGGCTGCCCACCATGGGTTCCCTTAGACCCATGTGCAGCAGCAGTAAGGTATCCCTTTCCTATGCAGTGATACCCTGCTTGCTAGGTAAAGGTCTCCTTTTTTCCCCCACTCATCTGCAGTGCTGCATTGCCTATATGCCAACCAGATTCTCATGTCCTCAGGCAAAGTGCTAAGGACTTCTTCCCTCAGCAAAAGGTCTGATAGTCCTTCAAAATGGTGACCTGGCACCCACTCACCCACCTATGAAAACAAGAACTTAACTCACTTTCATCTGCCTTGTGTCTATGCTCACACTTTTTTTCCTATAAGCTTCAGGTGTTAACTTAAAAGACTCTAATGAACAATTTTTAACTGTATTTCTAATTTAAGCAGTCAGTATCTGACAATTAAAAACAGCATTTAGAGATTTACCATGGAGTAAGGGGGTCAAGAACCTTACACATAGCAGTTGGCCAACATTATACTGTTTGCAAACCCATTCAAACATATGAATAAAACTATCAAAATTATCATTTTCTGTAAATTGTGGAAGAAATTTACTGAACTTTATTGCTTCTGGGGTTCAGTTATTCCCTTCCTCATTACCTCCTTGACCTTGGCAAAGAGTCAGCATCTCCTTTTCATGTTGCCTCTGCCTCTCATTTTCTTTAGTCTCCAAATGTTTCAGTCTCTTATTTTCTTCAGCCTCCAAATGCTGCAATCTCTCTGCTGATTCTATTTCCAAACATTTGGCCTCCACTTCATGTATCTTTAACTCCAGATGGATTTTTATGTCCTCTGAGGAAAAGTTGAACTGTTCATTTTCTGAGAGCTGTACATCCTCAAGGCCAATCTGGTTGTCTTTCTGGTTGCTGGCCTGTGATACAGCTTTGACTAAGGCTGCAATGATTTCTACTTTAGTTAGGTTGGCATGCAACAGTCCTTTCACTTGGCACATCTCTGCCAACTGGCTCCTTGTCAGCTTGCCATAATCCTCTGACTCTTCCCCCTGACTAACTAAGCTAAAAAAATAAAACTATTGTGATATGAAACTCTGAATGTCTACAGTGTGGCTGCTTGAGAGTACAGACACCTACTTTAGTGACCACTGTTTACAGGCTACAGGAGTTCAATGTCCACACACCTGAATCCCAATATGTGATGTGGTGATTCCACCACTGCCAACCAAATGAGATGACCCACCACTGGACCACTAATTAAGGAGCCTCAATCAGCACCACTGGCAACAGTTGGGGATGTTCACTGAGAGGATGACAAGTACACACACAGTATTTCCAGATGCAGTTCTCTGCATCAAGTGCAATTTCCCTTAAGAGCACACAGAGACCACAGTCAGTCAGGGGCTGATTTCTCCCTCTTCCTCCAGATCCCCAGTAAGACTCTCCACTGGCATAGCTGTAGAGTTGAGATCTCAGCTGAGTAACCAAGCCAATACCTCCAGCACCCTCTCTGTCCAACCACTGCTTCATGTCCCTGTCCAAGTAGCTGTGACACATGCACTCTTTGAGGTTTGATTTACAGACGCACACACACACACACACACACACACACACACACACACACACACACACACACACACACACACACACCTAGTAAAGGCTTGCACAGGTTTACTAGCTATGCCACCTTCTGCCCAGACCATAAGATAGTTTCCACTGCCCTTAACAAAGGGGCGACCAATTTTAATGTGTAATATTAATACTAATACAAATGGTAGTTTGACCAAGAGCAAGGTTATTAGGAGTGGCACACACAGTGTCTCCAAATAAAATATGCAAGTACTCTCAAAACTTAAATATCTCTACACAGATCAGCCACAATGCAAGGTTTACATATATTTAATAATGAATAATAAAAAAAGACAATACTAAATATATATGCACAGTGACATCAGAGTTCATAACCACAGGAAATATGTAAAATAACATTGCAGTACAGGCTCACACAATAAAGAAACACATCTAAACTAAACTTCACTATATTCCTGATTGTATCTAAGAGAATTATGCTGTTCCCTAGAAACTTACTTCATTAGAGGAAGGTAGATGTTGTAGTGAATGGTTCTTGTCAGGTCCAAGACTGAATACAAAATGCTCTATCTTACTAAGAGACTTCTCAAATTAATATCTAAAATATTACTGCTGGAATAGCTTGCAGAATGACATCATTTCTGGTTATCTGACTTTTAGTTTCCAGGCCAAAACCCCCATTGCTAGAAACTGACAGCATTTAGCATCTACTTGTAAAATAAGTGCTTTTGCTCAGATCTTTGGCAGATGCTGGAAGTCATAAAACAATTGCATTCCTTCATGCTTCAAAAGTAGCAATTAGTTCACTCCAAGGACAATACAGAAATCTTCCTAGTACAGACTTTGTGTCTCTAGCTGCATTGAAATCTTGAGAGATAGACTCTTTGTTGCATAGCCTATAAAGTAATTTAATTTCAGATATTTTTCTAATGTTTTCTGGAGTGAGATTAACCCTCCAGCATATACATTTAAACAGTTACAATAGTGAAAGTACATTTCTGTTCTTTTCCAGTAGGGCACACTGTGAATACATTTTAAACACAGCATTTTATAAATACCTTGTCAATACAAACATCTGTACAAGCAGTTTGATATACACATGACATACAGTCCTAATACATTTGTAACACAAGCATCTTGTGTAAATCATTTCAGTATTCACCTCATACCTCTCAACTGTACAGATTTTCACAGAATGTCCAGATTTTTGGCTCATACTTTTGGTCCATTTTTTTCATAAAATTGTGGTTTACTGGCAAATTAGTGGCACATCATTAAAAATTGAAGTTAGAAAATAATGACAGCCATTTGAGTTTTAGACTTCGTACCCTTGAGGAAATTTCATGCTAATGCAAAACCTGTTATTCTGTCAACGTTCTATGTTTGCAAAAGCATTATTTAAAAATTGTCCCTCTGTTTGGGCCTTTGCCCCACTTTTATTTATGGCTTTGTCCAGATTTCTTGCTCTAAGAGGTTGAGAGGTATGCCGATGACATAATTATTTACAAAATTCCAGCTAACTGCTGGCAGTATCTCCTTTCAACACACTCATATTTAGTGTACTACACTTACAAATAACATATTAACATAGAAATAGCAGCACAGCATTGATCAAATGTAGTTTGTACTAACTAACAATGAGAATGCATAATGTGTATGTTATTTAAAACACCTTTTATATTGCTTTAGTGTATGTACAACAGGGAAGTTTTATAAGGGGTAAGAGGATTTTCTTTATTATTGTCATGTAGGAATGAATTTCTTTTAATGTATTTGGTTATTTGATAACATGTTAAATGATCTGGTTCTTTGAACCTTTCAGACTTGACCAAGGCCAGATGGTGTAAAAATATTAGGACACTTTTCAACACTGTGTGGATTTAGTTTAAGGATTTTAATATGCCAAGTAATGAGTGGGACATTATAAAATAAGATGAAATACTCACCTCTGCTCTTTACATCTATAGTCATACTTCATTTTCCTCAGTGGGAAATCCTGAATATTTGCACATATCTCTCATAATTTACTTAAAAAGCACATCAGTCCTTATCTCATATAGAAATCATTTGGATCTTGCCACTGGAGTCATAATGACAGAAAGTTTAATTTGTTTAACTTTAAACTGAACAGATTCATTTCAGGTGGAAACATAAGTATACCACTACCATTTTATACCACTGTTAGTTAATGTCTGTGCAGTCAAATAAGTTACTGGATTTGATATTTATATTCTGACCTATTGTATAATATAGGATTCAGATTCTGGTCTGTATCTTTTAGCTTGCTAATTTCACCTTCTACCTGTGTTACAAGACTTTTTAACAACATATTCATTTTTTAATAATTCTATAAATACAATAGCAAAGAGGACCCTAATTACTTTTTTATTGAAACCATGGATGCACTTGCTTACTTTAACTAAAAGATAAAGATATTGGCTATTCTTTTTTTATGCTGAAGGCTCTTACATCATTCATAAGGAGCAAGTCATGCTGACCCACAAGTTTTTTTTAAGTGGCTTGCGTGACTCTCTATTTAACTGACAGGCTATAATGTCAGAACTGGCAAATAGAAAACAGAATGTTGGTATTGCTTGCAATTTCGGTGGCTCCCTATGCCAGTCAGTTCAGGTAACATGTGATTACAACATGATACTTCAACTTGTATTACCTAAGAACATTATTTTGTTTTTTGGTCTGCTTAGTGACATTATATCAATAAAACATTTGCTGCAGGGGCATGCGTATTGTAAATTAATAAGGAACAGACTGTGCAGTGTTTCTTAGAGGCAGTAGGATACATTCATCCTGCTTAGCTTTCTATTTACATGCCCCCACTCCCCAGTGTCTCTGCACGAAGATCAGTTGTACTCACTTACCACCTCTACTTATTATTATTTGTTATAATGTTTAAGTCCTTGGTGACAGGAAGTATTTGGGTCATTCTGTCAGGGATAGGAGTGAAGGGGAGTCACCTTTAACATATTGTTCCTTGTCTTATGTAAGAAATGAATGAATCAACAGACACCACGTGTCCACAAAGTCTGATGTTTTACAAGTTTACAACATCTCTAATTATTGTGCTTATTTATTAGTCAGATAGGCTCTTCTAAGTTTGACTAGCTAATTTCCTTGTGGCTTCTCAGATTTGTATGGTTCAGGATTTGGCTCTTTTTTTCTTCATATTATCCTGGCAAGTAATAGGAGAGAGAGAAAGACTATAATAGTACCGTCTGTGCAAAGTAAGCTTGTGCAGAGTTAAAATGTTTAAGAAGTTGTGTAAGGGCTAAAGTGTAAGGGCAGTTCTCTTCCTATAAACTATTGCAATGAACTTTGTTGATGAATTGCCCTTGGACTCCATCAAAAAAAATATATATACATATATTGTGGGATTAAAACAAGCAGTCCAGAATCACTGTTTTAATTAGTAACACAGGTAGGCAGGCAATAAATTCATAAAGTGTTATCAGATTCACAGCAAAATCAGTTTGGTTTGTTTATTTTGCTAAGAAAGTTGGCTGATCATTATTTTCCTTCACCCTACACAGTGCATAAATGAACAGAAATATACAGATGTAGAAGGCTTCAGTTAATTATCAGAAGTCTTGGTTAAAATATTTTGTTCTGGAGTGCTGAGGGGATTGTAGGCTCCCATTTGTATCAAAAGAAACTCAGATGCAGTCTCCTATGTCCGTCTGCATTGTATATTCTCTCTTCCATCTGTACTCACCAGTGTGTAGTAAGCCAGGCTATCTAAAATATATTTTTATGTTGCTCCTTTAGCATTGCCCATGTTTCTGAGGTATTTTATGTCATAAAAAACTAATAAAAGGTAAATGCCTATGTGCTGGTACATATGAAGCAGAGTGTCCAACTATCAAATAGTGTAAACTATAAAACAGCAAAGAAGCTAAGACAGAATAGAGTTGATAAGACTTTTTACTTCAGAGAAATGCATGCCAAGATTGGCATCTTAAGAAAGTATGCCTTTCTGATTATGCCAGGCTTTCTTAAAGTGGCATAGTCTCTGTTAATATACACTAAACCATTCTTTGCAAATAAAAAAAAACAGAACTATACACACTGTATGTACAACAATATTGAAAGCTATAAACAAGAATAGCTGTACTAAAAGAAATTACTTTAGTAGCAGTATTTGATTTTCAAACAATAATGCTTTTGAGTTGTTTAGTGATCATTTTGTAGAATTCCTTGTGCCATACCTGTCAACTGTCCAGGTTTTCACATAATGTCCAGATTTTTGCCTCAGATTTTTGGACTGTTCCTCATAAAATTTGTATTTCTTCTGGTAAATCATTGAGGACTGAAGTCAGTAAATAATTACAGACATTTGAATTTCAGATGTCATATTCTTTAGAAACTGTACGCTGAAGCAAAACCTGTTATTCTAACAACTTTTTAAGTTTATAAGTGCAGCTTTTAAAATTAGTCCCTATTTTTGGGCCTTAGTCCCCCCATTATGTTTGACTTCTTCTGGATTTCTTGTGCTATGGTTGAGAGGTACGCCCGTGGCACTTCCATAAGTATGCCTGCTAGGTGGATTAGTCATTCTTCTGTACCTTGATCTTGATACCTGAGCAGAATTTGGTGTCATTAAATGGATTATGGAATGAGGCATTTGTTTCCTTGGTTTGGGATCCATGAAACAGAGTTCTTAGTCTGAGGACTTGGTGATGTTTCTGGGAGAGGGCTCAAAATATGAGGCTTAGGATTTTGACATCAAGATAGGACTTTTTTACCTCAAGTTGGATCTCTTCAGCACAGTCCTTTTTGCTGCTTTTTCTCAATGACATACAGGAGTATTTTTAATTTTCTCTCTCTCTCTCCCTTCTATTTTTTTGTGGTCTTATGCAAATATTGTCAGTTTTGTCTAAACCAAATACCTTCCGGTGTTTGAAGACTGCATGACCATAGTGCCTCAGCTGTTAATAGTATAGCTACTTTCTGACATCTGCTATTTTTGTCTGTCAAGTCTTCTATATTTGTGATATCTCCAGGATGAAGGACTGTTTCTTTTGAAGTCTTATCATAATTATCGTTTAAATATGATGGACATATTTCCAGTTTTCCTTAAGACATGTTATATGTTGTGGTTGTAGCAACACTGATAAGTAGACAGTTTTGTTCTTAGTCTGTGACCTATCAAAATTTGAGCAGGAAACAACACCACTGACTGTAGAGGAGAATTTCTGAACTTATTGGAAGATGGTAATCTCTGCCATGAAGGATGCATTTTTCTTGAGATTTTGTACTGTTTAGGTGGCCCTTTCAAATTAACCAACAACATGTTGGTACCTTAGGCTAATTTAATGTGATGGAATTCCTATTCCAAAGCAAAACTCTGAACTGTTGGCCATTGTCACAAATAACAATCTTGAATAACCCTTGTCTGGCAAAAATGACTTTCATAACACTCAACTTAGTCTTAACCATAATTTCTCTCAGTTTGGATACTTTAGGATATTTTGAATAGTAGGACAGTCTGGCATCTCAAACAGAATCACTTTTTCTCAAGTTTTTTTTTTTTCAGTATGTTAATTGTGGTACAAGACCTGACCATTTCTTTGATTCAAGAGTAAATCCTGAGTGAAAACTTTATTTATTTATTTATTTATTTGCAGTTGATTTACCAGGATAGTCCATTGGGCCAAAAAGAACCCGTTTTCAATGGAGTCCTGGGGAGAAAAGCTCCAGTACAGATAATTGGGTACATACAAGGATTGCTAAATAATTATACAAAATGGTAGATAATAGTCATAGGGAGAAAAGCTCCAGCACAAACAGAATTAGGTTCAGACAAGATTGCTAATATTTATAGAGAAGTGGTCGAAAAAAACATTTCAATTCACAATTCATAAACATTCTGAACAATACAAAACAAAGAGGATTAAGGTGAAGTAGATGAGCTTGGAAATAATGTGAGATACATAGCAAGGAGTTTTGCAGAAGGAACATAAAAGTACCTTAAAGGGTAGTAACAGAGGGAACACAATCTTTGATAGATAGAAGTCTGGTCCTGTAAGCATATTGGTGAATGATGTGATGTGTTTATGAGGGTGGGAGCAAGAGCAATCCCATTGGGAAGTTAGATGTGAGTGGAGCTGTTTTTTGAACATGTATTGGTTAGAGGTGGTACGAATGGATGGTGGGAGTGAGTTCCAAAGACGGGAAAGGTTACAGGATAGTAAGTGTTTACCTGGGGGATAAGATGGTTTATGAATTTCCAGTAGGTTTTGATTGTTGGACCTTAAGACTCTGTTTGGTAGGTGCATTTTAAAGGCAGAAGATAGGGAGGGACAAAGAGAGGGATTGAGAATGAGCTTATGAGCTAAGGTCAGCTGTATATAGATGAGATGATTAGATAGTTCGAGCCAATTTAGTTTACGGAGAGAGAGACAGTGGTGGGTGGAGGATCTATGGCTATTTGCGAATTTGGCAATTTTGTTGTAGCAGGAGGAGAGTTGGTTTTTTAGTGAGATCTGAATGTTAGACAATAATGGAGCTCCATAGAGAAGAGAGGGGATAAGAAAGGAGGAAGCGAGAGTGATTTTGGAGGAGCTAGTAAGATACTGATTCTGACTGTAAAGCATACCTAGTTTTTGGTGTGTTTTTTTAATATTAAGTTGTAGATGAGAGTTGAAATTAAGCCGATTGTCGATTAGAACACCTAGTAGCTTGGCTTCAAGTACCAGTTCCAAGGGTGAGTTGTCTTGGCTGGTAATAGAGAAAGAGTTTATGTTGAAGGAAGTAGATTTGGAAGGGGTAAATACCATTAGTTTTGTTTTGGAGGCATTGAGTGCTAAGTGATTTGTTTTCATCCAATCTTCAGTAATTGAGAAGGCTTCTTGTGTGAGTTTTTGAAGTGAAGAGGAAGAGGTGGCAGAGCAGATAATGGTAGAATCATCTGCATATTGGATGATATTAGCAAATGGAATAGATTTGTGGAAGTCATTGATGAATATATTAAAGAGGAGGGGACCAAGAATAGATCCTTGGGGAACTCCAGTGGGGGTACTAAGGAACGAGGAAGTGGCCTTCTTCCAAATTACAGCTTGGTGTCTGTTAGATAAATAGCTGGAAAACCAATCTATGGAGGAGGGAGAGAGGTTAAGTTGTGACAGTTTGGATAAGAGTAGGCTATGTGAGATAGTGTCAAGGCTTTGGAGAGGTCAAGTAGTAGGGTAGAGACAGTGTGGTTGTGATCTTGAGCTCTGTTTACAGTCTCAAGAAAGGACAGAAGGGCTGTCATGGTACTATGATGTGGCCTGAATCCATGTTGTGTAGGGGTTAAAAGGTTATTTTCTAACAGATGTGGAAGGAGTTGAAGCTGGATGCACTTTTCTAGAATTTTAGATATGGGCGACAAGATAGCGATAGGGCGGAAGTTGTTTATGTTACAATTGTTACCTCCTTTATGGAGAGGGATGATGAAAGCTTGCTTCCACAATTGGGGCACTGTGCATTCATGAATGGAGCGATTAATTAGAATGCTAATGGGATAGGCAATTGCTTCAGCGGCTATACTTAGGAAGTAAGAGGGGATATTGTCCGGAGCGTTGGTGCATGGCTTCAGTTTCTGAAGTTTTTTTATGGTGGAGGTGGGTATAGGTTTAAATGTGAATGGAGAAGAGTGGGGAGAGAGAGGATTTGAGGAAGATATGGGCGAAGAGGGGTTTTGAGTAGTGGATGAGGTGGAAGATGAACAGTTGGATGGTGAGAATGAGGAGACAGAGGAAGCAGGGAGGGTTATTTGTGGGAGAGGGTGCGGATGAATTAGGTGTAGAGGTGGGGCATGTGAAGGAGGATGTGAGTTTGCTGATAGAGTCAATGAAAAAGGAGTTGAACTGTGTAGCTAGATCTAAGTCTGGGCTATTTGGGTCTGGGTTTGGGGTGTGAGGCTTACTGGGGTTAAGGAGGGTAGAGATCCCTTCCAGAATCTTTGAGGGTTATTTTGTTGTTGTTTTGGAGTGTGAAGAAATATTTCTGTCTATCAGAGATTATCAGCTTTTTTACTTTATTACGGAGGGCTTTGTATGCATTATGTTGTTCTGGGGTTTTATTTCTAAGATAGAGTCCCCAAGCCTTATTTCTAAGGCGCATACTTGATAGGGTGGCCTTGGTTAGCCAGGGGGCTGAATTTGTTTTATTCTTTTTGTTCTTAGAGGGCTTGAGAATTGAGAATTTCTAGGAAGGTAGAGTTAAAATGAGTAACTGCATCTTCTAGGGGTAGTGTCTTTAGGTTATTCCAGTTAATTGCATTCAGAGAATATATGAAGGTTGATGGGTTAAAATTTTTGTCATTGCGGGTAGTGATGAAGTTATGGGTACGAAAAGAGGTACAGGGGAGTCGGCGGGTGAAAGTAGGCAAGTGATCACCAAGGGGGTCTGGGAGAGTACCACTGTCTGAGAAATAGTGGGGATGTGACACTAGAATCCAGTCAAGGATGGTTCCACAGGAGGGTTTTGATGGGTGTGTTATAGTGTTGATTAGTTGGGAGAAGTTATATAGGTTGATATTAAGAGGGTTGGTTGAAGACTGGATGGAGGTCCAGTCGATGTTTACATCTCCTAAGATTATGGTTTCATTACTGATGTTGTTTGAAAGCCAGGAGAGGATGTTTTCAAGTGTGGAAATGTTGTCACCTGGGGGAATGTAGAGAGATGCTAGGCAAATGGATTTGTGCTTATTAACCTGTAGTAGGCTGAGGAGTACTTCAGCGTTGTTGAATTTAGGAGTAGGTTTGTTGTAGGGGTAACTAGCAGGAAGATGAATAAAGGAGAGCAACTCCACCGCCTTTTTCTGGGTCCTGTCTTTTCTAATGATAGAATAGCTGGGTGGAGTTATTTCAGAATCTTTTATAGAGGGTTTTAACCATGTTTCTGAGATAGCAAGTATGTCAGGCTTGTTATATGTGAGCCAAGCATGGAGGGAAGGGACTTTATTGACAATACTTTGTGTGTTTAGAGAAGTAAATAATATAGGCTTGTGTGAGGAAGGAGAGGTGGAGGGGCCAGGATTTGGGTGAATGTCACCACATAGGAGGCAGTTGATAAGATGAGAGATTGGGTTAAGAAGGTAATTAAGTAGAGTGGAAAAATAGTTTGGATCTGTTGTGATAAACAAGGGGTGTTTATTTACTATCGGGATGGGGTTATTCTGTGAGAAGAAAATCTTGAATGAGAAGGTTAAAAGTTGTGTTATTGGGTATAGCTGGGGAGAGATAGGAGTGTGTAAAGGAGAATGAGGGGAGTTCAAGTGATAGGTTGTATGAAAAAGTTGTGAATAGTCAGATGAAGGAGGTTGGGTGAGGTAATAGAGATATGATAATTTAAGAGATAGTAATAGTAGAATAATGGTAGATGGGGTATTTAAATGCATGTTGAAGGTTTGTTGGTGTTTAAGTGTTGTAGTTATCTTGTAAGTTTTTTTAAGTTTGTGGATAGTAGGGAGAATAAATGTGTTCATTAAAGGCAAGTAGGAGTGGTGGTAGAGGGAGAGCTTGATAAGTGGGTGTGAGTATATGATTGATGTGTAGTGTTGTAGATCAGTAATAGGTGTGGCTATAATTGGGTAGTAGGCTGATTAGGGTGTGTTTAGGGAGTTATGATTGAATGGTATGGAGAGGAAGTGGGTGTGGTGTAGGGAGGAAGTGGGTGTGGTGGTAAGAGGGATATAGCTAGAGGTGCTGGGGGCGGGTGGGAATTGGGGGCAGGGTAGGGGAGCGGAGTGAGCCCGCAGGGCGAACGGAGCGGGGCAGACACCAGGAGAGGATCGAGAGCCAATCAGTCAGTGGTGCATGAATATGGATTATACAGGAAGGTAAGCCAAGCAGGGTAAGAAGGTTTTCTATAATAAAATGAGCAAAGTAATTGTAGAGAAAAGCAAGAAATGAGTGGAAAAGTAATGAGAATGAGGGGAGGACGCCCTCTAGTGGTCATATGCAGAAGTGCACTGGCCCACTAGGCAGGACTTGGGACAGGGTTGGATAAGTAGGGAAGAGCTGGAGAACTCAGATAAGATGGGAGAGAGTCAGGAGAGTGGGAAATAAGAAGGGTAGGCTGCTGTTTGTCCTGGCAGGGAGATTGCTTACAAAACCTAACAAGTAGGCAATTAACAGTTGTAGAGGCCCAAGTATTAACAAATACACATACTTTCTAATTTCCACTGGGGGACTCAGTTCCAGTTTCAAGGTGGGATTAGGGCAGCAGAGCAAGTAGTATCCTATACAAAAGTATGGATAGAGTAGGTGACCTTGCTGTGTGTGTATCCACCCAGGCTGCTTTCAAGGGAAAAATACTGGGCAAAAGCTGGAGGTAGGAAGTAGAGAAGAGTAGAGTTAGTGATTGAAATAATAGTAAAACACTTATTTCCTGAAGGAAGAAGTAAGCAGGTAAAAGAAGGAACCAAAACATAAAGCAGTTGATAAGGCAGACAATAAACAATATCCTGATGCTGTAGATTCTGATATAACACAACTAAATGCAGCAGGCCAGCTATACAGGCGAGTAACAACTTGCTATAACAATTAAACAGTAATAGTTACATACAGTCTTGTAAAACAAAAAGCAGTGTCGCCAGGAGATATTCAAGCAATTCACACAAAAACTAAGCAGTTTTACATTTATAAGCTATGTGCAACCATATAAGGACAGCAGTGTCGCCAGGAGATCATCAAAAAAACACTTCAGGGGACATAAAAAACCAAATTAAAGCTCCAAACACATTAAACTATATTCAAGCAGTATTATAATATTTATTCCTACGGAAAAAGATAATATGATAGGCCTAGAGCCTATCAGCGATCAGGTAGGCATTTGTAGTAATAGGGCTAACACAAACACGTGGAGTTGGCGTTGTGCACCAGCGCTGGTTAAATGCTGAACCCATTCATGCTGAGCATGTAATTACGCAGGTAAAGCCAACAAAACAATGGATTACTCTGCTAGGAAGTAGCGGCCATGGAGGGGTTCAGAAATGAGATTAAACTGTTAAGGTTGAGCGCCAAGAACTAACAGGGCAATTGTCGCTCTACAAGTAATAACAACTACAGAGAGACAGAAGCGATCTGAACAACAAACCTGAAGGTTTGCTAGTGTTCCTTTAGTGCGCAAACAGTGTAATCGAATTAGGGTAAGCAGTGTATCATTACCCACATTCAGTGGGACACATAGCGGGATAGGCAGGCTGTGTTGAGAAAAACTATAAGAAAATAGCCGTTTACATCATCCCAAAATGGGCACCAGCCACTTTACATGAGTAGCCTACAGAGCTGTATGCCTGCGTTCGAAACAAACTACTAAGCAGCTCAGAACATAAAAATGGGACAATAATACCATTCGGTACCTTCAAAACAACAATATACAGAACCAGTAATTTAGGCAGTAGTACCGTTCGGTACCTTCTTAAACAGCAATAAACAGAAGAATCCACCTATACCGGTCGGAACCAGTAATTTAAGCAATAGTACCGTTCGGTACACATTAACAGCAGTAGTTCAAATTAAATACTTTCTGCATTAGACATTGTTAGAAACATTGAGTAAAAACGGCAGAAAACAGATAGGAACACAGATAGGAACACAGA